>NW_008658662.1:25912-37418 GCF_000695815.1 Acanthisitta chloris
AATCTGAAAATGGAAGTCACTTACAGACTGAACCTGGAGCTGAAGGTCATTTTTCTCCTGCAACAGGGTCACCATTTTCTCCTCCAGCTCCTTCCTCTTTGCTTCAGACTTTGCAAGCTCTTCCTTGGTTTTCTCAAACTCTTCCTTCATGTTGGCCATCTCCTTCTCAGACTCTGCACTCTTCAGCAAGGGCTTGATCTTGAAGTACAACTTCATCCATGGCCAGTGCTTGACGTTCATGAATGCTCTAACATTGTATTGTATGATATAAATGGATTCTCTGACAACACATGGAAACAGATGATGAGGGTGGTGAGATTTGGAAATATACTCTGATTATTTGCCATGCAGCATCAGCATTTGCCCCAGAGAACTTCTGCATGCCACTAAAAAGTCTCACCTCCTTTGCTTGTGTTAAAGAGCATTTCTAGGTCCTTATTGCAGAATGGTTGGTTAGGTAGCTTGAATAATAACTATGTCTAGGTATAGGAGGGAGAAATACTCCAAACCAGACAGATTTCTCTAGCATATTGCCTGAGAATCTCTGGGACCTTCCTTAGTCTCAGGAAAGTGCAAGTGCTCAGGTAAATAGCAGGGTGAAAACTGACATCCTTGAAGTATTGCTGCTGAGACTACAAATCTGGCAGTTACTGTCAGCTGTGGAAACAGCAGGTTGATGCTTTTTTGGGTCACTCAAAATAGCAAATACCATATTAGAAATTACTAAGACAGAAACTGACAAAAGAAAAAAGGAAACTTTTTAATGGTATTGAATGCAAAGGAGGCAGTTGATGCCCATAGTTCAAAGGGAGATTAGACAATTCCTTGCAGAGAAATCCAGTAAGAGTTATTGAACTCTTAGAAACTATTCCTGGCTCAGGAAAGCCCTGAGCTAAAGATATGCTGCAGAGTGTGACAAATAAAAGCAGCTGGTTGGCAGAGCATCCTGTGCATTTATGCAATCCTCACTCCCCCTAAAGTTCTCACTTGTCAACAACATTGGAAAAAGTTTGTTTGGCTTGCCCAGTGCTGCCAATCCTGCACTCTAAATTTTGCATGATTCATCCCATCTCAAAGGGAGAGAGCTGAAGGGGATGTGAATAGTTGAAAGTATGGAGCATCTTCTCTGTTCAAACTGGGATTGTTCATCTTAGATGATGGAGCCAGCAAAGAGCATTAAAGAGAGGGAGAGCAGAGAGCAATTACATCCCATTCCTTCCAAAACCAATGTGATCTAGTGAAATGATGGCACAATGTGTTCAAAACAGACAAACCTTAGCCCTTCTTTAAAAGTTGAAAATGATAAGTGCATTCCTGAAGAAAAGCTTTATTGCTAAGTCTCCTGGCTCAGTTACATGGGCCAACTGCTAAACAGCCACTGCCAGAGTTTGTGAGGCTGTGGTGATGGAGCTATTAGTTTGTACTTGCTCTGTCTCCCCTGGTCTTTCTAAGGTTCTTCCCCAAGGACAGTTTTTTTTGCCTGAGACGATACAGCACATTGATGGATCTTTGGTCTGACACAGGACAAGTGTTAGTATGTTCTCACATTACCTTCTTGCATTCATCTTCTTAAACTCAATTCTCATGAGGTACCCTCTGCACATAGCTTGTGTGTGAGTGATGAGGCTCACAAGCTTCTCATCTCTCATCTCTTCCAGCAGTCCCAGGAGACCTGCCTTGAAGAACACCTAGAGCATAAAAGAGGGTCAAGTAGTTTGGGGCTTGGGCAGGTACACAGCCACTGGTGCAGGGTAGTGCAAGGCAGTTTTGGGAAAGATTTAAGAGCTAGAGACATTTTGTGCCAGTGTTCAAATCCTCAGTGTTCCTGTGGGTCATGACAAGTCACTCTGTGTAGCTCATCAATAGTTATGAAAGAGTTAACTTTTAACTTAGTACACCTTCTCTGCATCATTCTCTACCCAATGTCAGGCTGGAGATTTGCTCTGTAACTTCTTACAGTTCACATGACAGTGCCATCCAGGGGGACCTGGATGAGCTCAAGCACTGGCCCATGGGAATATGATGCAGCCTGACAAGGCCAAGTGTAGGTGCTGTAGCTGGGTCAGGGCAACCCCCAGGATCAGTCCAGGCTGGGGATGAACAGATTTAGAGCAGCTTTAGAGCAGCAGGAGAAGGACTTGGGGGTGCTGGTGGGTGAGAGGCTGGACATGAGCTGGTCATGTGCACTGAAAGCCCAGAAAGGAGCTGTGTCCTGGGCTCATCCCCACAGTGTGGGCCAAGGGAGGTGGTGCTGCCCCTCTGCTCTGTACACATCCAGGATCACATCCAGCTCTGGGGTCCCTGCACAGGAAGGACATGGACCTCTGTTGGAACAAGTCCAGAGGAGGTCATGGAGATGATTAGAGGGCTGGAGCTCCTCTGCTATGGGGAGAGCTGAGAGTTTGGGTTTGTTCAGCCTGGAGAAGAAAAGGCTTGGGGGTGACCTAATTGCCTCTTCCAATACCTGAGGAAACCTGCAAGAAGGATGGAGAGGGACTTTTTACAAGGGCCTGGAGTGACAGGGCAAGGGGGAATGGCTTCAAACTGATAGAGTTTAAATTAGATATTAAGAAAAGATACTTCCCTGTGAGGGTGCTGAGACACTGGCACAGGTTGCCCAGAGAAGCTGTGGTTGCTCCATCCCTGGAAGTGTTTAAGATTAGGTTGGATGGAGCTCTGAGAAACCTGGGCTAGTGGAAGGTAGGAGGACAGGGGGATGGATCTAGATGATCTCTGAAGTTCCTTCCAACCCAAACCATTCTGTGATTCTATGATTCTCTGTCTGTTTGGTGTTGGGTTTTTGTCCAGAGATAGTACAGCCTTGGGTGTACTTACCAGAGAATCATAGTCTCACCTAACACTGCTCTGGATATGGAAGATAGACTGTATGTGCCTAAATCCCCTGAGGAGTAGGACTGTACAGACTTGTTTGAGCCTTCTAGTGTGCACTGATAGAAATGTGCTCCACTGGCAGGAGCAAGGGGCAGCAGAAAGTCCAGTCACAGCCAGACTGAGTCATTCTGGCAGGGTGATGTTCCCAGAGCTCCCTGTGCTGCCCCTCACACAAGAACTAGCCAAGGTTTCTGGGCTTGTGGCTAGTGCTGAAGGCTGATTTCACACGAAAGAAATACTTTCAACAAACCAAACATTTTACCACTAATTATACCCACTCTTCCCCAAGGGCTTTACCTTGGTGTGGCCAAATTTGTATTGGTTGTGATCAACATCAATAGAGGAAAGAAGCTTTTCTGAAGCCTTTTTGCTGTCAATGAATTGGCCTTCTGGAATGGCTGAGGCATTAAGGATCTTGTACCTGTGGTGAGACAGGTGGAAAGAACTGGTTGCAAACAGAGTGAGGAAAATAGGATCCGTTGTATATTGTAAAATATATGGAAAGCAACTATCTGCAAGCAGCTGAATATGTCATCTGAAGTCTGGGCAGTGTTGGCTGACTGACCAGAACATGATGACAAGGGAGCACATCTACTCTTTAGAGGAATCTCCTGGCTGTGTAACAACACAGTGTGCTGTTACATACAAAACTAAGGGACTGCAGGCCCAGGAATCAAGAGAACATGTGAACTTCTTCTTAACTTATTTCAGTGATCAGAGGGATGCAACTCAAATGAGAGCTGAAGATGGATGAAAATGACTGACAAAAATTAGCTATATTCCAAAGGGAATACAGATCCTGCACAGCTCACAGTCTCTACAGGCTGTGCCTCAGAATCCTTGGGTGGGCTGAAAATGACACAGTATTGTTCTGTGAATACTAACAGCAATCTTAGCATTTGGCAAGGTAATTTAATGGTTAAGGGAATCCTGTGCCATGGACACCAAATCCTTCTACAGGGATTTCTTCAGACACATCAGTGTGGATCTGTGACTGAAAACTGGAGCACTCCTGTTCTCATATCTACCTTGAAAAAGAGCATGTAAAATCACAACAGTGATAATAGTGCAGTGAGTTTATTCTTCATTTTAGGCTTCTGTTGTCATTCCTGGAGCACTTTGTGGTTCTGGACCACAGCTATTCTGAATAGAATCCTTCACCTGTCACATCAAATTATGATTTGACAATTGAGACCAGCTAATCCCTCACTGAACATCACGTTGCAGGGCATTTTCAGGGAGATCTTGGGTCCTTTTCACAGCAGTGCAGCATGGAAGATGCTCTGTTACATGTCATTATAACAGCAGCCAGTTCTGATTTCACACTCTGTAACGACTGAGCTCACACAATCCAGTTTGGTTGTCTCCATTTCAAAGATGAGGAAAACAAGGCACAGGTTCAGGCCAGGGACAGGGCACTGACAGAGCCTTGGGTTCCTGCATGCTCAGCCAGTGCCCTGGGAGGAGGCTGTACTGGCACCTATTGATTTGGTGTGTGTACCCTGGGACACTTACACAGAGCAATCAATAGTGTCACTTTATTCATTGCACTGTGAGTGTTTTGCAACTCTTTGAGTCATCAGGCATTGACTTCAGTTTAGAAGTTATACTGGTTCTGATGTATCAAGAAATCTCTGCTCTGGGCAGAGAGGAAAACACTGGAGTGACCTCAGACAGTACTAGTGACTTGGTTCCCTTCAATGCCACTGATCTGATTGAGTGGATGTCTCTCCATGGTGTCACCTGAGCTGTGTGGGAGCTGAGGCTTTATCTCAGCAGACACTAACAACTGAAGACCTACCGTTGCTTGAAGTCTGCATAAAGGATTCTGCTTGGAAATCCCTTCCTGCAAATCCGGATGCCTTCTAGGACCCCATTGCAGCGCAGCTGATGCATCACCAAGTAATGGTCCATTTCCCCTTAAACAAAATACATCCATCAGCATTCCCTTTTTCTTCCAAGGCATCTCCTTAGCATTCCAGAACGACCTCCTTTGGGTTTTTTACTTTGTTTTGTTTCCCGTAAAGTTCAAGCCACTCATGATTAAAGGTGCAGGATGTGCAGACAGAACATGCCTTCAGTTCACACAAGTTGCAGAGAGCTTTGCTAAGAGTGTGAGGACTAGCAGTGCTTGGAAACTGCCCATGGCTGAAAGGTCACATTTCTCAGTGATGGCAGGACAGTGCTCTAGGAAATCAGCTGAAAAACCTTCAGCAGCATCAGCTTCCTCACTGGCTGTAGCCAGTGGTGGCAGAGTGTAGGGTAGTACCTTTGAGACAATGATCTCTGTAAGATTTTACCTTGGATCTGCCATGCAAGTATTGGCTGTACTCAGATTTTATGGCTAGATTCCCACCCAGGAGTGGAGAAAGAGGTAGCTTAAAACTCTTAGTCTGTTGGAGGACAGTTGATTAAAAACGGAAGAATTCACTTTCTCCTCCTAAAATGTCTATTGGATGTAACAATCCACCGTATTTCTAAGTTGTATTCCCAAATATTACGAAGTACAGCTGTCAGAATAGAACTCTCTTGGAATGTCTGTGTTGTGTAGAAATTCCATCAGCTGCTGGAGACATTCATTAATGCAGAATGGTCCATACCCATAACTTTATCTTTGCAGTGTAATCAATAAGGCCAATTCCTGTCACTCCCATGTCTTCAGAGTATCCTGACAGACTTACCAGGTGTCTTGGTCTCGTTGGGGATGAGGCAGCGCACGAAGTGAGGGTGGGTGCTTCTCAGGTTGGTCATCAACTTGTTCAGATTTTCCTGTGATAGGACAAAACAAGGGTTTCAGCTCCAGGCTACAAAGCTTCTGCATTCTTATACAATGTCAAGGAGTTATAGAATCACAGAATGGTTTGGATTGGAAGAGGCCTTTGAAGGTCATCGAGTCCAACATCCCTGTCCTAGGCAAGGACATCTGACACTAGCCCAGGTTGCTCCAAACCCTGTCAAACTTGTCTTGAACACTTCCAGGGATGGGGCAAACACAGCTTCTCTGGGCAACCCGTGCCTCACCATCCTCACAGGAAAAAAAAATTATTGCTTGTATCCAATATAAACCTACCCTCTTCCAGTTTAAAACCATTGCCTCTTGTCCTGTCACTACAGGCTCTTGTAGAAAGTCCTTCTCTGTCTTTCTGCTAAGCCCCTTTATATACTGAAAAGCCAAAGTAAGGTGTCCCTGGAGCCTTCTTTTCCCCAGGCTGAACAACCCCAGGTTTCTCAGCTTTCCTTGTAGGAGAAGTGTTCTAGCCCTCAGATCTTTTTGTGGAAGCCAAAAGAAATTCACATACCCTGAACACAGCAGACACTGTCTGGAAAGAGCCTCCCTTCTTCTTTGCACCTTTCTTGCCACCACCACCACTATCACCTTGAAAGAAGTAGATAAGAGAAGAATGGTTAGAATAAACAGTATGTTTTGTAGGTCTCACTTTCCTTTCTTTGGCCATAGAATGGTTCATTTGAACTCCTGACCCAATGCTCCATGACAGTTTAGTGAACTGCTGTTGATCAGTGTATGGTGTATTTGGTCTCAAATGCAGGATTTAGGTTGCATCAAAATGTATGTCTTTCCTGGTATGGAACACTCTGGCCTGACCTAAGTTTACTGACAGGGTACTCTGCACTCTTGAAGCCAATTAAATTGAGACTTAAGTGGAGATTTTGTGCTCTGAACTTCACACCTTATCCAAAATTTTACCTGCACGAACTCTTTTTCTTGCCTTCCTGATACTGATGATACCTGCAAGGTTCACATGACTCATCCCCAATATTTCCTAGGGGCTGGCTCAGACACACCGGTGTGTCAGCCAGGCACACAAGGTATGTCAGGGAAGCTCTCATGCACTGTTCTCTTGAGCCTCAAACCCTGCTGTCCTTATGTCTGAGGGTTGACACTGCCTCTGCTTTTTGCCCAGCATCCAGCCTGGCAGAACATTGGGGTTCTTTTGGTAGAAATCTTGGTGGCCATTTCTGGTAAGGCAGATCTATTGACTGTTCGACTTGATGGCCTTCAGGCACAAAATAAGGGCAAGAGATTGGACTGCTCTCTGATGCCCATAGAGGACTTCTAAGTTATATACTCCATCTCCTTTTCCCTTGCAGCACTAGGACTGCTCAGTTGGATATGAAATAGTTCCATGATCTCCTTTTAGTTCTTCCAGTTCACCTCAAGAAACAATGCTGTCTGCACTCTGTATGTGTGTTTGGCACCTGTCTAGAAGCTGAGTAAGCATGTGAGTGGTTCACAGCGCAGTCAGTCAAAAAAACATACAACTCCTATCACTTGGGTTTGGACTTGCTGTGCTTTACCTCTCTATCCTACATGAATGTGATGTTTTCAGCAGTTCTGTGTGGTGGTGTCTTAGTTTTGGCATATCTGGATGCACACATGAACTAGGTCACATTAGGGGTTAGTAGCCTGGGGGAGGAGAAGCAGAAATAGACTTAGTTGATTCTTGATTTATTGGACATCACTGAAAAAACACTTACCTGTTTCTGCACCAGCATAGTTAGAAAACAGGAAGGACAACAGCTTCAAGGATGATTTCTGGTACAGCCCCACAACAGTTTCATTCAGAGGGTCCTTGTTCTTGTCAAGCCACCCAGAGATGTTGTAGTCCACTGTGCCAGCATAGTGCACCAGGGAGAAGTGAGCCTCAGCCTTGCCTTTGACAGGTTTGGGCTTCTGGAAGTTGTTGGACTTGCCCAGGTGCTGGTCATAGAGCTTATTTGTGAAAGAGGTGTCAGTTGCCTTGGGGAACATGCACTCCTCTTCCAGGATGGAGAAGATGCCCATGGGCTGGGAGAAATATGAATACATGAAGAAAGTAAGTGGTGGGGAGAGGAGACATCACTGCAAAGAGAAAGACTTGAGGTTCACCTAACTGTTACAGACAGTTGTCAAAGGCACCAAATTAACCTTGTGTAGCCCCTCTCCCTTCCACCCTAGGCATGCTGTTCAGGAAATCTTTGTCTGTGCCAGGCAACTTGTCGTTCCAAAAGCTTTGGGTTTCTAAGCTGCCTTTCTTGATCTGAGAAGCTCATTTGAGAGTAATGTGTCAGTTTGTCAAGAGTGAGTAGACTAACATAAATGACCATGAAAGAAATGTGTTGTACAACAAAAAGATTTCTTCTACCTTCTCAATGAGCTCGATGCAGGCAGCCAGGTCCATCCCAAAGTCAATGAACTCCCATTCAATCCCCTCCTTCTTGTACTCCTCCTGCTCCAGCACGAACATGTGGTGGTTGAAGAACTGCTGCAGTTTCTCGTTGGTGAAGTTGATGCACAGCTGCTCCAGGCTGTTGAACTGCAAATTCAGAATGTAAAAACATGCCAGTTAGTTTAGAACAGACCTCAATGGGCAAATGTACTTAGGGTAACTCACATCAAAGATCTCAAAGCCAGCAATGTCCAGGACACCAATGAAGTGCTGCCTGGGCTGCTTGGTATCCAGCTGTTGGTTGATACGAACAACCATCCACAGGAACATCTTCTCATAGACTGATTTAGCCAATGCTCCCACTGAATTATACACCTGTAAGAAGCACAGCCATGGCAGAAATGAACATTGAGTTAGCTTCAAAGAACTGTCTGAAGGAAATGGAAAGCTGATGATGTGTCTATGTACCTGTTGGACATTTTGTCCTTTCGTTACATATTCATTCCCCACTTTCACCCTGGGGTAGCATAAAGCCTTGAGCAAATCAGCAGAATTCAGCCCCATCAGGTAGCCAGCTTTGTCAGCCACTAGAATCAGAGAGAGTGAGTTTGAGACAAAGAAAGTTGTCCTGGTGCTCTGGGATGTTTCTTACTTTTGGCACTACTCAAATTGCACTTATTGTCAAGAGAAGCTCCTCTCCAGTCCCATGGAGAATGTTCCCCCCCTGCAAGGGCAGTAACTTCTGTTCCATGCCTGGAGGGCTGCAGCAATGCTTAAACTTTATGTCTTTCTGTTTCCTTGTAGAGCATAAATTAAGTCATTGACTTTGTGGAAATTGCAAGGATCTTAAAGAACTAGTTTCTGGAAGGGAAATTCACTCTCAAAGTGTTGGGCACTTTATGGGACAGGGTGGCTAGCTCTCAGTGCAGTTCCCAAGCAAACCCTACAGTCAACTCTACCTTCTGTGCTGTCAGGCTCTGCCTGCTCCTCCCTCTGCTTCTGCTTGAACTTCATGTTCCCATAGTGCATGACAGCCCCTGTCAGCTTGTATATTCCCACCTTCTCATCGGGGCTGAAGCCCAGGATGTCCACAGCACTCTGCAGAGGTAACAAGCAAGTTGGGGAAGCACAAGGACTAAAGCACAAGGTGCTGTTAATAGATAGGTGGGGATTTCTCATCAAGGTATACAAGTATCTGAAGGGGGTGCCAAGAAGATGGATCAGGCTCGGCTCAGTGCTGAAAGCCAATAAAACAAGAGGTAATGGGCAGAAACTGATGCACAGGAAGTTCCACCTGAACATGAGGAAGAACTTCTTCCCTGTGCAGTGACCACGAACAAATGGCCCAGGGAGGTTGTGGGTTCTCCTCACTGGAGATATTCCAGAACCATCTGGACACAACCCTGAGCCATGTGCTACTTGAGCAGGGAGGGTGGGACCAGATGACCCATTGTAGTCCCTTCCAATCTGACCCATTCTGGGATTCTGTTGCTCTCCCTGCCCATGCTGAGCATGTCCAGCACTGTCCCAGGCACTGGGACATGGGCAGCAGAGCCCAGTGCTGGGCCCTGGCAGGTGCCTTGCTGTACTCACATCTGTTGCCAGCAGCTCCTCACTGTCATCAATACTGGCAACTGTCACTTCTCCTTGGCTCACGTAGGGGAAGTCATAGGGGTTGGTGGAGATAAGGAGGAGATCTGCAGGGATATGGGGCACCTTGAGTGAGATTGGAGCAGATCACAGTGGAAAGAAAAAGCACTCACTGAACCAAGCCCAGCACTGTGACACTCACCAATGAGCTCTGGCTTCTTGTTGGACATTATCTGGTAAAAAATATGATAGCTCCTTTCACTGGCCAGCTGAAAAGTCACTCTGGATTTCTCCAGGAGATCTAACCAAAAGAGAGGTGCTGTTAGTCTCCTGATCAACTTGAGGCTGTAAATTCTGCATGCACTGCCTCATTCCAACTCACAGGTTTCAATATCTGCTGAGGCCAGCTTGCCAGTTGCTCCAAAGTGGATCCGGATGAATTTTCCCTGTCAGGCAGTACAGATCAACCCATTGGTTATGACAATCAAGGAATGAGACATGTACTGTTTGTCTGCATTCCGGCAAATCTGAAAGGAACTCACAAAGCGTGAGGAGTTGTCATTCCTCACAGTCTTGGCATTGCCAAAAGCCTCCAGCAGTGGGTTGGCCTGGATGATCTGATCCTCCAGAGTTCCCTAGTTACAGAAGAAAATGCTTCTTATCAGACTTTGATACTGGTTAATAACAAATACAGATATTATAGACAGATGATTTTTACACATCTCACACGATCTGAGGACTAGAGGGAACAATCAAGCTGAGACAGGGGAGACAGATTAGATGTTAGGAGACATTTTTCCCTGTGAGGGTGTTCAGGCACTGGGATATTGCCCAGGGAGGTGGTGGAGTCACCATCCCTGGAGGTGTTTCAGAGGTGTCTGATGTGGCACTGGAGGATCTGGTTTAGGGTTTAGCAGTCCAGCAACCTGTCCAGCAGTGACAGGTTAAGGGTTGGACTCAATGATCTTAGAGGTCTCCTCTAGCCTTGATGATTCTATGGTCCTAAGATTTTAACTTAAAAATTAGCGGAGTTTTTAAGCACTCATCTGATCTAAATTTCCCCTCTCTCAATTTTTACCCATTTCAATTCAGAAAAGAGAGTCACTACTTTGCTTGGTCACGCTAATCATGATTGGTCCTACATAGTCAAGCACTCATCTAAATTTCCCCTCTCTCAATTTTTACCCATTTCAATTCAGAAAAGAGAGTCACTACTTTGCTTGGTCACGCTAATCATGATTGGTCCTACATAGTCATGAAAGTGTTGCCAAGGGTAATTTCCAAGACAGAAGGGAAACAAAGGCTGATAAAAAAAAGAAAAGTCAGTTTTTATCCAGGCGAAAGTGCAGCAGCAGCAGCAGTTCCTGCGTGTAGTGTTTGGTGCAGCCTTTCAATTCAGAAAAGAGAGTCACTACTTTGCTTGGTCACGCTAATCATGATTGGTCCTACATAGTCATGAAAGTGTTGCCAAGGGTAATTTCCAAGACAGAAGGGAAACAAAGGCTGATAAAAAAAAGAAAAGTCAGTTTTTATCCAGGCGAAAGTGCAGCAGCAGCAGCAGTTCCTGCGTGTAGTGTTTGGTGCAGCCTTGAGCACTGTGCAGTGGGGAGGGAGTGCCGTTCCCAGCACTGTCTGCAGATGGCACAGCAGGTTTAAATTAGGTTTTGTTAGTCCACCGTGAGATGGACCCTATAAAATTAGGGCAACACAGTAGCATAGGAAGCTCTATCTCTTTTTTTTTTAGACAAAGAACAGGTCCTAAATCCACAGAGTAATGCACTCTCACATGTCTATGTGTCTAAGAGGAGAGGAGAGAGGGGAAGGAATGGGAAGAGAGAGGAGAGGGAGAGGGAGAG
>NW_008658663.1:0-7999 GCF_000695815.1 Acanthisitta chloris
ATGCATCAAGATAGGACTAGAGCAGGTAGAAAAGGAGAACGAGACATTTTCCGGACCACCCTGCTTCATCTATCCCTTTAAGCATCTTTTTCCGGAAAAGGAGAATGAGACTTTTTCCTGACCACCTTGCTTCATCTATCCCTTTAAGCATCTTTTTCCTCCTCATCCTGCTTCATCCATCCCTTTGCCCCACCTTATGCTCTCTTGTGCTGGCTTTGATACCTGTCTGGCTTCCTGATGCAAGAGACAGGATAAAGCACTGTTTTGACAGAAAAAGGGAATTATATTTCAGTAGGATATCAAGCTGCATCAGCTACCAAAGAGATCATTTTGACAGAAAAAGGGAATGATATTTCTAGTAGGATGTCAAGCTGCATCAGCTACCAAAGAGATCCAACCCTCCACCCCTGCATCCATGCCTGAAGGAGTAGTATTGTGTTCAAAAGGAGATATTTCCACCAGATATGGAGAAGAAATGGATGGGACATTCCCAAATCTAGTTACCAAGGTAAGGACTAAGTGTGTTCTCTTCACCAATATTGGTGGTTTCATCTTTGTCAAATATCAAATCCTAGAGAAATGGGCAATCTCAGCTGCCAGGTTGGCAACTCTACTTCAGCACAGTCTTAAAGATTTTTTCCCAAAGGCAGTTGTTGAAAATATATTTATTAATGCATGTGAAATGAATTAAATGACAAAAACTTCATTTCTGTGAGTTGGACCAATGTTCAAGTATTATTTCTGTGAAGCCGAGTGCGTTTAAATAGAAAACAAAGCTCTGGAAATTTGAAAGTGTCACTGCAACTTGTGAGGAAAACACAGAGGTAGAGGTCACTGTCAGGATATGAATGTCTTCTGTCATTTTACATGTGCCAAGAGTATCTGAATGTTCTGCTTGGGGTTGGCAGATTTAGCAGGACCTATAGAGGTGGAAACTCCCTGGAGTGCGTAATGGAGACCAGGAAGAGAGCCTTATCACACCAAAATCCCTAAGTTTCTGAAGTGTACGTATGCTCTATTTTAGTAGCTATCCATCCCCACATAGGAAATATTGACATGAAGATTTCAGGTATCACCAAACAGCAAACATTCAAACGAGTGCAAATATTTACTAATTTATTTTCCTGATGCATTTAAGTCTACTGAGGGAAATAAATCTGGGGGGTTTAATTGCAATCTAACACTGCACAACTCTTCTAAGTTTTTATTATTACTCTTACTCCATTACACAGTATTTTTAACAGCTGCCTCTCACAAAATTCTCCTGATCTAATACAGATCATTCCCACTATAAAATCCCAGCATATTAGAATAGCTGTGATATCTTCTCCCTTTCCAAGATGTTCTGAGGAGTAGCTGTCATATTTTGCAAATTTTTGTACTCCATATAAAATGTAAGTAAAAATGTGATTTCTGTTAGTCTTTAAGAGATGTCAAGTATCTCTGGGGTGATTTAGCTGTTATACATAAACACACTGACAGGATCAAAAGTCATCTGAAAGCTTAGCACAAAAGTTTTAGGATAGATGGGTAGATAGATAGAAATTATTGTGCCATTCATATCTATTAGAGATAATAGTTCAGACAGTTGAGCAAAGATTTTAAAACCCTCTTGGATTAGTTGTTGTGTTTAGCTAATTGGAGTGTAATCTGCAAGGGTTGAGTGAATTTCAGTATCAAAGGTCCATTTTCCTCTTTCTTTAAATTTTATTTTTTCATTAAAGAAGCACTTCATATAAGCATTATATGTTTTCTTCTTTTCTTCCTCCATTGGAGACCTGGAAAACAGAAATCAAGTGCAGAAAATTGTTTGCTTTCTGAAAAAAAAAAAAAAGGAAAAAACAAGGGCTTTTTTTTGACTGGTTTAACACAATGGCAGTACTCTAATTTGACTATTTGTCTTTCCTTTAAAAGCAAGCAAGCCAAAACACAAAACTAAGAAAACAATCTAAAGCATAAAAAACAACCCTACTCTTCTTTTTAGATGGTTCTTCCAGTTCTGCAAGTCATGTGCCTGACTCTCTTAGACCCTTCTCCCAAAGTCAGCTGTTTTCCTTCTCAGACACATGGTCATAGCAATGCTCCCCAGCATCAGTGCTGCACATGGCAAAGAGAAAAGGGAAAGCTGCTGAATATTTGTCAGTGTATAACAAGTATCTTAACAGACTCTCTGATATGTCTTTGAAAGAGAACTTTGCATTGGCTGAGGTTTTTAGACTACGCATTTCTCAATTCAGAATATTGTTTAATGACTCTAAAAGACAGTTTTCTTGATATACTAGAACCACAAGAAACTGTAGAAAGTTAGATGCAAAATGCATTTTCAAAGCTCAGAAAGAAAATTATAAACCCATCCAAAATTGTAGCTTATCTAATTTTACTATCTTTTATTCAACTGCATGACTAGTTAAAATCATAGCTTATCTAATTTTGCTATCTTTTATTCAACTGCATGACTAGTTGCTCTGAATGGTGAAATACTGTGCAGTATTATATTTCTCTTGCAAAAAAAAAGTATAAAATATCCTCAGTAAAAATTTTGATTTGAATGGGTTTGATTTCATCATCTTGAAGGCTGTTTATTATTCTTCAATGAATTATAACAAAGGAGAGGAATCAGAGGGGTACGCTGCAGGTAGAAATTGGGGTTCAGTCTAACAAATCTTATCTGCAGTTAGGCTAGTTTTTTTCCGAAAGAATCGATCAAACAAAGATGTGACAGTGCTGAGCAGGTGTTTCAGAGGCAGTTTACTAAGAAAAAGGCAAAAATGAAAGGAGGTAAGGGATCTTTTATTGCGGGCTTGATTTACTGTATATTCAAAGGTCAGCCCAAAGTTGCAAAGAAAATCAATTTGTCACATGCTGCTCTGCATGAGAGCTTTATCTGTCAATGACCTGGAGAGAAAATGCTGCACAGACAGTGCCTGACATCCTCACAATAGCAAACACACACATTTTGCTTTCCTATTCTTCTGCAATGCCTTTCTCTCCTCCCAACTTCTTCATGTCTATCTCACTCTTGCCAGCCCCCTCGTTCAGGTGTCTTGTGACAATGGAAAACAAAAGCTGCTGTATGGTGCTGAAATAGAAGGAGAAGGTGGTTTACAGAATCATAGGATGGTTAGGGTGGGAAAGGACTTTAAAGGTCATCAAGTTCCACCCCATGTGACACAGTCAGAAACAACTTTCACAAGACCAGGCTGGTCAGAGCTTCATTCAACCTGTCCTTGAACATTTCCAGAGATGGGGCAGCCACAGTTTCTCTGAGCAACATATAACAGTGCCTCACCTACCTCTGGATAAAAAATTTCTTCCTAATATCTAATCTAAACCTACCATCTTTCAGTTTGAAGCCATTTCCCATTCTCCTGTCACAAAAAAATTCGCCCTCATCAAAATCTCTTTCCAGCTCTCTTGTGTGCCCTTAGGTGGAATGTGCTATAATGTCTCTCTGGAGCCTTCTCTTTCCCAGGCTGAACAATCCCAGCTGTCTCAGGCTGTCTCCAAAGCAGAGGTGCTCCAACCCTCTGACCATCCCCATGGCCTTCTCTGAACTTGCTCCAACAGTTCCATGTCATTCTTATGTTGAAGGCTCCGGAGCTGGATGCAGCACTCCATGTGGGGTCTCACCAGAGAGGAGCAGAGAAGGAGAATCACTTCCCTTGACCTGCTGGCTATGCTGGTTTTGATGCAGCCCAGGATGCAGTTGGCTTTCTGGGCTCTGAATACACATTTCCAGGTCATGCTGAGCTTCTTGTCCACCAACAGACCAAAGTCCTTCTTCCTAGGGAGAATCCATTCTCAATCCATTCTCTTCTAAATTCATTCTCCATCCAGCCCGTGTTTGTGCTTGGGACTGTCCTGACTCAGGTGCATGACCTTGGCCTTGTTAAAGTCTATGAAGTTCTCACTGAATAATAAAGCCTAATCTTCCCAGTATGTGATGTGTATCCAGATTACTGTTCACCTGTCAATAAAATATCTTTTTCAGGTGAATGTTTGTAGACCAAGGATAGGTAAAGATTGTGAAGCATGGATGCATTGAGATAATGTAGCTAATAATGTTTTAATAAATAAATAATTTAATAAAGTTTTAATGCTGCCATTAACAAGTCTCTCACGTTCCTCCCAGGCATTCCTTAATCCCCATGATGTTTATTTGGCTGTTCATTTCCCCTGTATATCCTCAGTTCTGATGTACAAGCCCCAAACATACAAGCACAGCAGCTTGGCCACAAGCACCATCAGGCAGCTGAAGCTCTATATTGTAAACCCAACAAAGATCTTACAGCAGCAGTTTGGGTGAAACATGGAGAAAAGGTAAGAAACAGCAGGACATCAGCTATTCTGGATACAATGGCATATTGAGCTGCAGGTTCCCATTCTGTTGACATCAGGGATGTGTCTGTACAAAAGATTCTTCACACTTCTCTATTTGAATTTAAGAATGAAATTTTAAACTGACAAGAAACTGCTGGTTCTGTGGGATTTCTTTTCACATCACTCAACTAAATGTTTAATGATAAAAGATTTTTGGAAGTGACCACTGTGCCACAATAAGCCTGCTGCTGTGAGTATGACTTGTACCAGATGAATACAGAGCACTTGAAAGTGCTTTAGAAAGTTTCTTCTTCTATAAATAGAAAGAAATTTATCTTTTTGCAGTAGTAAAAAGCCAAGTCCTATTTAGCCTATGAAAGTGTAAAAGAGTCATGGTGAGATCATAAGAACTGAGCATGTAAAAATTGAGGCAATAAACTGGTCATTCTATCAGGGGTGAAATTAATGAAGCTTGATTACAGTTGCTCCCCCCAAGGATGTGAATTCTTTGATGTCTGGTGGTGATGTTCTTAGCCTCTTCATCAGTGGAAAATTTTGTCCTCTCCTCTGTCACCTGCTTCCATGGAAATCCTCAGAGTGCGGAACAACTTGAGCCATGAGTCCACAAAGAAATTTTGTCCTCTCCTCTGTCACCTACTTCCATGGAAATCATCAGAGTGTGGAACAACTTGAGCCATGAGTCCACAAACTTTTGCTGAGATTGGATTACAGCTTCAAAAGTTAGTTGGGGAATTAAGGGGAAAATGGAAATGTTGGTGATGTCAAAACACACAAATTCTTTCATGACAGTTCAGTTTTTAGTTGACAACACACAAATTTAGGATTTGGACATCTACATGAATATTTGATAGCTTTAAAATGATATTTTTATTTCAAGAAAAATCTTATTGGGCTGAAGTGTATAAAAACTTGGAAGCTTTCTAAATCTTGACACACCATTTATGATCATCCAACAGTTGTTTCCACAGAGAACTGGTTTTAAAAAAATAGAAGTTTTTAGTCTTCTTTATTTATATATGTAGAAAACAAATATTTCCATTAAATTTGAACATAAAGTCCCGGATGACTCCAATATATTCTTATCCATAAGCAGATGAGAATTTCTGTTGCATTGGACTGACATTAAATGCAAGATCAAAGGACATGCTTGAATTTAGAGCACTTATGAATTTACTTCAGTGATATCAGTTCCACAAATAAAGAACTACATTATCTTTTAATCAGTCATGCTTGTTTCCCAATTTGGTATTCAGGTGTTTTGGAGAAAAGTTTTCCTAATAACTTCACCAACACTCCATCCCCATAAGCAACATGGATATTGGATATGGGAAATGGTTGAAAGACAAAACATTCTGGGAATAATCACTTGGTTGTGACCACTAGGGATTGATTTGAATGATAAGAAAGTGTTATCTAGATTAAGCTCCATATCTGCAATCAGCTTGGGCCTGGGAAATCATCATGATTCACCCATATCAAATTTCAACATGAAAAGTTTTGTCTTCCCTAAGAGAAAGATGGGAGTTTGTTCTCATCAAGATTACAGCCTGGAAATAAATTACACATGCAGGCAATAGATTGAAAATTTTGCCTTTGTTTTGGTGGATCAAAGTAAGTTTGGGAGAAGGAAGAAAGGGAGTGTGATGGTCAGTCTTTTGGAGATTTTGATTTCTAGGAGGGAGTGCATGTGCAGGAATATTTAAAAATTGCCTTTGAAGATCAATGCAAATTAAGTGTTTAATCTCTCTGTTCGCTTTTCATTCACTATTGTTTTCTGTCTGCATTTCTTTCAAGGCAGTTCAGTTTTTAGTTTGCAACACACAAATTTAGGATTTGGACATCTACATGAATATTTGATAGCTTTCAAATGATATTTTTATTTCAAGAAAAAACTTATTGAACTGAAGTTTAGAAAAACTTAGAAGTTTTCTAAATGTTTTTTGATGGCCCATTTCTTCTGAAAAGACAAGTCAAACTGAATTGACAATGTCCCTTAATATTGAATATTAATTATAGATGTACCTAGAGTGTATTTTCAGACAAAGTGGCAACATAACATGCAAAACATCAATACATAATAACGTGATCAAAAATCTCAAATCTTAAACTCTCCAGAGCCACAGAAACATCCCTTAATATTGAATATTAATTGTAGATCTACCTAGAGTGTATTTTCAAACAAAGTGACAACATAACACACAAAACATCAATACATAATAATATGATTAAAAATCTCGAATCTTAAACTCTCCAGAGCCACAGAAAACTTGAATAAGGAGAGAAATGCTGAATTTTAAATCCATAATTAAGCTGAATAATCTGTTCTGTTGGTACATTCATTGGGAAAATTTTTCCTCCTTCAAAATATACATTCTGCTTTCCTGTTTTACATGACAGATTTAATTTGATACTTGGAAGGTTTTAATTTATTTTTTTTCCCGTTTTTTATATATTTTTGTATATTAAACCTGTAATTTTCCAAACAATAAAGAAGAAACTTTTAGAAACTTCTAGTCATAAAATTAACATATGGAATTATTGACAGGAAACTGATTATCAAACTGACACCTAGACCTTGTTGTACAGGTAGTAGCTATAAGAATAGAGGTGTGATAATAAGTAGAAATTGCCCTTAAATACAATAAATGTGCAAAATTGAGAGAGAAGCTTATTACACTCATATTTCTCTAGACTGAAGGCTTTCTAAATTGCATCTAGGTAGTGTAGACTGACCTTGTTAAATACTGATTTCAGAGTACATCTAGGACAGCTCCATCAGATGCTCAGGATTTTATTTCACTCTATTTTACAAAGAATTTTTTTAAGTTGGAGATTTTGATCCTTTTAATTGAAAAAAATCTTTCATTGTTTGCCAGTCCATCAATAAAACCATTTTTTTATCTCTCTGTGTGCTGCCTTGTGGTGATATCAGGGTGAATCCACATTCCACATAATCTGTAGGATTCTTCTTGACCTCCAAGTGCCCAGCTGAGTTTGCATGTATTTCTCCAAATATTGATCTTCTCCCCCTCCTGTGCACTGCATCTAGGGCAAAGAATGGGATTTGTTGTTCCTTGTAATTAAATGGTGATTACTATTTGATGCTATTGAAACATTCTCTATGAACAGTAGTAATCCAACATCTAAAAATGAAATATTAAAAATAGGTTTGTTTATGCACTTTGGCAAACCTATTTTTTGGACAGGAAATCTATTGCCTCTGATATTGTGCCTCTGTATGTCAAAGACAAGATTGCACGTTTTCAGAGAGCAGAGTATCAGTAATCAGGACCTGTCATGGAGATCTGCTGGGAGAATTTTGCCTTTTATTTTCTTCTCCCTAACAAGCTGGTACCTAGTTCGTGTCAGTGGGACTCATTTGAAGTGATATAATGAGAGATGCAGTTGTGCCAGTCCTGTGCAAAGTAAAAAACAGGTCAGAAAAGTTTACCAAGGATCATGCTAATGAGTTCAGAGCCCAAGATGTACCAAAAGCAAAGTCTCTTCTCAAATGTTGCTGTTAGACAAGCAGCTTTATTCTTACGCCAATTTTACAGCCTCCTACTCAGCATCCACTTAATTTAAAAAAGAGTGATACCTAGTTCAATGCAGTCTCCTGTGAATTCCCATGGATTAGATGGAAGAGCAATATTTTTCC
>NW_008658663.1:8013-76432 GCF_000695815.1 Acanthisitta chloris
AGTTCTGAGTAAGAACTACAACTCTAGGTAGTGTTTTGTTTTGCAGTTTTGTTGCTTCAAAATTTTGTGATCATGTAAGAGACTGCTAGTTCACAATATTTTACAGCTCTCTAAGCTTACAGCTGTTCTTGTTTACACTTTGGTGGCATCCTAAGATTTCCTTTGTAGTATTGCTAAAGCCATGTATCCAAAGAAAACTGAGAGAACTCCCCAAACATCATTTTCTTTTGTTGCATGTCAGGGCTTTTGGGTGGAGGTGGGGAGTGTCTGTATATGTGAGCAGCAATTCAATTTCTACCCTTTACCTTACATTTAATTCAAAATTTCTATTCCTACTTTTGTTGCAGTGGGGAATGATGGTGGTTATAGACATACCTTTATGTAAAATCAAAGGAAAAATGATCAGATATTGCAACTAAAGCAATAGGTGCAAAATTGCAAAGATGATTGACAAGGCCCTTGGGATAGAAATGCTGCTGTGCTGTGTGCAGAGCAAATCTGCTGCCATCCTCACCAAGAAGATCTGATTACTTAAAAAAGTCAGACTTGCTGTGAAAGCAGCTATTTAGACTCTGACCTCAGACACTGTAGTAGAAGTTCACTTTTTTTCATGCCTTATCTTGATTTTGCATCATTAACTGATCAGCAGTTGCTTCATTCACTTTTGCTCTCTCTTACAGATACAAGATGCACCAAGATTTATTATCTATCTATCTTGGCAGTATCTGTCAGGAAAATATTATTCCTATTTTGCAGAAAGGTAATGAACTCCCTAACTGTGGAATTTATCTCTCCTAATTTAGATCCCTGTAATGAAGTGCTCTTCACCTGAGCTGGCCAAGAGAACCTTTTATATAGCAAATGGAGAAAAATGGGTGCAATTCCTCTTCCCTATTCTATAACTCTTGAAAGATGAAAGAACTCCTACAACAGAAATGCTTATTTATTTCCATTCACCATAAAAGAGAACTCAGATAGAGATGTCTGCAAAGTTGAGGTGTGATGTACCCTATCTTAGCAGAGTGTGCAATCTTCCTGAAATAGCATTTCTAGCCTATGGATATTTCTACAAAGAGCATTCAAATACCCAAGTAGCTTCACACTAGCTCTCACCATAGGCTGATGTACTTTGCTCAGAACTGCTATAATAAACTGCTACTCATTGCTGAAAAAAGGAGCTGAGATCTACAGCCACACTGCAAATGTATTAACAGCAATGTATTTATGCTTTCAGCACCAGTCAGGAACTAAACTCAGGTGCTCAAGCCTAAAGTTTTGACCACTGCATTGTTTTAATTTGTGCAGTAAGACCATAAGGGAACTATGGTAGAGGGAAATTGTTGGAGCAGCTCACCCAAGAGGCAGAACTGTTGCATTGAGACATTCCAAGTTCTTCTTACTCACCCACAAGGTTATGGAGCAAACCTTGCAGTTCACTCATGGTGAGAAGATGCTGGAATGCCCAAATCTGTGTTTTTGCAGATCAGTACAGGAAATCAACTTGTACAAGATTTCTCTTCTGAGGTGCTTTTTAGGAAACTAACCTTCAAAAGAAGGTTAACATGCTAGCATGGAGTGCTGGAAATAAATTTCTCACACCTAATGTTTACAGCATTTTCCAGGCATTGCAAAATGTCCACGTCCTTAGGGGAAATTTTCCAGGCCACATCTTCTCAATCACAACGTCACAAAGTAATCAGATTTTAATTGCAGCATATCCCTTATGGTAATTGCAATCTGCCCATATTGAACAGGTTAAAAGAATCAAAAATAATAGAAAAAAAGTATATTTTAAGTTTGTTTATTTCTTGCATTATAGCACAAGTAATATAATTTATTTTGATATTGAAAGACTTCTGAAGACTACCCAGCCTGAAGTTTCTGTAGGAGACTTGGGGGGAAAAAAGCTATAAGAGTATCCTCAAATCACTCAGAATCTCTTGGTCATTAGAAACAACTTGATTATTCCAGCTGCATTACAGAAATCTGAGTCTTTTAATAAAAAACCCCCATCATTCATTACCTTCTACATGAATAATTTGCCCTCTCCAGCAGCCCATCCCTTTGGGGGCTGTTGCTTTAGATGATCTAATTCTGTCAACATAAAGGCATCAGGATGTTTTTGGATGCTGTGTGTTGTTATAAATCACTGTGTTAGAGAATACATGCAGCATGTTCTGTGACTCTGTGGAGCTGTCTGAGGGCTGCACTATGACAAGCCAAATCCTGAGACCTCAAACATGAGTTATACTCTGAAATAAACTTTTTGCCTATTACTGAATTCAAGGTCAAGTGGCACACACTCAATTAGAGGAAAGGCTTACATATTATCTGCAAGTAGCAGCAGAGCAGTCAGCTCAGTGTGGTTGGTGTCCAAGGCTACAATCTCATAAAACACAGATGATGAGTGCCACCCAGTACCCAGGGAGAACAGCCCTGAACAAGAAGCAATGAAGGATGCTGTGCATGTGGTTAATTCTCTCTCTGCTATTTTTTTTCAGTCCCTAAAGAGGTAAAGCATCTTATTGGTCTTGTGGCTAAAAGGGGTTATATATTCTACCTCCCCTTTCCTCTTCCCTTTTCTCTACCCTTTTTTTTCCCTTCCTTTCCTTTACTCCTCCTTTCTCTTCATCCTCCCCTCCCCTTCCCTTCCCCTTTTCCCCTTCCTTTCCTTTACTCCTCCTTTCCCTTCATCCTCCCCTCCCCTTCCCTTCCCTTTCTTCATACAAAATCACTATTCTTACCTTACCTCATTGTTAGTTCTGTTACTATAGCCTCTTTTGAGGTTGGTTTAAGCAAATACTCTCACCTAACAATCTAATAGCTTTGGATTCTCAGTAGCTTTTTGTTCTAATATATTCCTTAGAATTTCTTCAAAAGTATAAAGACAAGTTTGATTCCAATTTTCACTGTGAAAAATTATTGTGTCAGCATCTATTTACCCGTGAAGCATAATCTGAATGAAAAGTTATACATTTAAAGTTGACTGATCATTCAATATTAGCATATCAATATATATTCTTATTCAGAAAGCAAATTTCTTACTCACTAGTTAAATCTATTTTGGAATAATAACATTATTTCAGAATAATTGCATACACATACTATATAGCCTAGAATATTTAGTCCAACTGACTATGGGTGTAGATAAAGCTTAGCTGCTTTATCTGCTGCTTAGTTTTGGCATGTCAGAACTTTGACAGCAAAAGAAAAAAAACTGATTAAGACTGAACCAAGTTGCACCAGGTATCAACTACTGAAAGCTCTTTGCTTTTGTGTAGCTTTTCTTGGACAGGTCAACTGCTGATGAGATTAATTGCGTTTTTGACTTTTTCTCAAGGCAGAATGAATTCAAAGCCACATTGTAAATTATAGTTGTTGCAGTTAATTAGTCTTCAAACCAAGAACAGGGGAGTTATTTTTAGTCTCAGTTTGTGGAGAAGACAGTATCTGTGTTGGGATAATCTATGTACAGACATGCATTTTTTGTGGCAGAAAGCCTGAGCCTGAAAAGCTTATTGTTCACTGAACAAGTTCAAACCAAATTTTGGTAAGATATTTGTTTACCCTATATTATGCTGCTAAGGTATAGAAGCATTTAGTTAACACTCTTGCAAGAGCACAGAAATTTGGTACATGGATAACGATTCTTGTCCATTACGGAATAATGGGGGGTTTATATCTAGCAAGCACTTGAAATCACACATATTCCATGTTAAGATAAAAGAAACAGTTCCTTCTCTCTGGCAACCAGTGACAGGACTGGAGGGAATGGCCTGAAATTGTGTCATGTTATACTTAGGTTGGATATTAGTAAAAGGTTCTTCACCCAGAGATCATCAGTCCAACCATTAACCTGCCACTGAGCTGCAATCCCTAAACCCTAAACCATATCCTGCAGTGCCAGATCCAGACACCTCATAAACACTTCCAGCCTGGATCCTCGTGGGTCCCTTCCAACTCTGAATATTCTGTTATTCATCTAGGAAGCAGTTTGGGTCACATGAGAATATTTAAGAGCAGGTTGAGGGAGGAGATCATTCTCCTCTGCTCAGCACTGGTAAGGCCACAGGGAATGTTGTGTCTTCTGCTGAACTCCCCAGTACAAGAGATACATGGACATAGAGGAAGGAGTTCAGTGCTGTGCTGAACTCCTCAGTACAAGAGACACATGGACATAGAGGAAGGAGTTCAGTGAAGGGCCTAGAAAGGGATTAAGGATCTGGAGCCCCTGAAGTATGAGGAAATTCAGAGAGTGTTAGGACTGTTCAGCCAGGAGAAAAGAAGGATCAGAAGGGATCCTGTTAATGCATATAAATACCTGAAGAGAGGGTGAAAAGAGGACAGTTTCTTTTCAGCAGTACCTAGTGACAGAGCCAGAGGCAGCAGGTGCAACTGAAATGCAGGAAGTTCCTCCTGAACATCAGGAAAACCTTTTTACTAACACAAGTTGCACTGAGAAGATGTGGAGTTTCCTTCCTTGAAGATATTAAAAAGCCATTTGGACATCATCCTGGGCAACCAGATCTAGGTGGTCCTGCTTGAGCAGGGGGGTCCAAAAAGATTACCTCCAGTGTTCCTTCTAACCTCAACCATTCTGTGATTCTCTAATATACTGGGTCTCAGGATTTCCTGAGATCCCAAAAGCAATTCAGCTGCAGGATCTCTTTCTCCACCAACTGTGACAATTCACATTTCTAAAGACTCTCAGGAAGTGAAGTCCTTGTGATCTCTGTGGCAGAAAACCTCTTATCCTTGTTGAAACTCATGTAAAGGAAAAGAAAGTTTCTTGCATACAAAATGTCATATATATGCATCTATGCAAAGGCCAAGACAGATCTTGTTCATGATACATTCACAGACACAATATTTTAGACTCTTTACTGCTGTCCTGCTTAGCCATATCATGACATTTGTAGAGATCACCATTCACATCACCCCTGCTCCTCTCAGAAAGGTTACCAGCCCTTCTGACCTGCTGAATGAGCTTTTCCTTGATCCTGATTTAACCTAGTTCAGTGAAAATGGGACAGGTGAGTTCAAAGGTAGCTTATCATTGTTAACTTGGGTCATGGAGATTGAAGTAATTTTGGCAGCTACACTTCAAGCACATGGAACAAAGATCAAAGGTAGAGAGACATTGACAGAAGCTGTAGTAGGCTGTGGTGAAAGGTTTTTCACTGACACAGCTGCCCCTGCATAGATAAGTGTCTCAATAGTTAGAATAGCATCTCAGTAGTTAACACCTACAGTGTTCTCACCTCTTAGCAAAGCATACAGAAATCAGAAGGAATATTTATCTGGTTTTCCTCAAAGCAGTGTTCAAATTCCACACAGTTTTTAATGAAGGTCTTTTTACTTTCACATGCAAAAGCACTGAAGATAGGAAGAATCCTTGATTAATCATATCTAGCCTTGGTCACTGAGCATGAACACTGGGAAAACTTTCCCAGGGTCTCTGTAGCATCAGTGAGTTCAGGCCACCAAAAGACCTCTTTGCATCACAAGGTACTTGTTTCCTCTGTGGTTTGTCAGAAAACCTAGAGCAATTGCATTCTGAGATTTGGCAATCATTTCTTTACCAAAAGGGTGGCCAAACACTGGAACAGGCTTTCCAGAGAGGTGCCAGTGCCCTGAGCCTGTCAGTGTTCAAGAGGCATTTGGCCAATGCCTTTAACAGCGTGCTTTAATTTTTTTTCAGTCCTGAATTGGTTGGGCAGTTGGGCTAGATGATTGTTAGATGTATCTTCCAACTGAAATAGTCTAGTCTGTTCTATTCCATTCATGCATCTGAGCAGAAGAAGGCAGACTGGAATGGTTAACACAAGTCACACAAAGAATATACAGCAGTAAAATAAAGGAACTTTGTGCTGGTAAGAAGACATTCCTTCCATCTAGGTGCTCCCTTTTCAGTGACAGGGAAAGTACTCAGCTTTCCCTGGCATTAGGAGTAAGGCAGACAAAGGCATGGTTGGAGCAGTGACAGGGCTATTGCCCTGCCCCTAGATGTTCTGACCACCTGCTTTACAGACACCTCTAAATAGCCTTGTTCATATGATTTGCCCCATCTTAGTTTTTGGAACTCATTTCCCTCTGTTTTCCCCTCCAAAGCTCTTCCTCTTTATCATCTCTACCCCCTCCAAAACAGGTAGCCCACTCACATTTGTAGATTGATCCCAGTTTTGTTTTCCTGGGTCAATCAGTACATTGAGATAAAATTGGAACCTCCTTTTTTTTTTTTGCACTATGGTGTCCTGTAGATTCTTGTTTAGCTGTCTAATAACACTGGGAATAAAGATGGAACAGCTGCAAAATCATTGCTATGGGTTTGTTATTTGTGAAGTACTTCAATTCCTAATTTTGTTGTCTTGTTAGACATGCCACAAGTCATGATGAACCACCTGGGTGTACAAGAGCCCTTTGCTACTCTCACTTCCTTTCTTCCAGTTAACACTGACAAAAGCAATGTTGTCTGTGGTTTTGATCCCAAATATTTCACCTGTATATATCCTCTCTGGATCACAGCAACACTTTCCATTGCATCCATTATGCATAGCTGCTGCAATATATGTCAAAAGGATTTGAGACAGGATGAAATTTTCATCATTTATGTCTATATTAGTAAACAAAAAAACCCCTTTGTATATCAAACTGTTATGAAAATTGGGAAAATATGGTTTATGACCATACAGGTAACTGTCACACCAAAACACACTGCCTATTGGGAACTTTCCCTGGCCAATGATGTCCTTCAAATTATGGATGGGTATTGTCTGGGAGAGTGTCTGATGGCATGGGCTAAAACCATGCCAAGGCTGTGGATGAACATGTGTCAGTGTTTGAGTCAATTCCCTGGCTTTGATTAATTTTCTAGTACAGATACATTCAACAGGAAACATGATCACCACAGGCAATTTGATCCCTAGTTTCTGTTTTGATTCACTGTAGCATTATGCTACAATCCTATTGCAAAGAAGGTGAAGACATCATCAACATAGTTACCAAGGACAGACCATTTAGAAATACATCCTGGAACATGGGCAGTGACTCTATACTGACTTCCTTATATTTCAGTTCAGGCCATGTTCACATTATTTCCACTACCTACATGGAACTTTTCCAGAACCAAACATGTGCAGGTCTGATAGAGGTCATGGCAGAAAACATGTTTTTAGGTTTTATTTTTATAGGTTTTATGGGGTGGGTGTTAGGCTTTTAGGTTTACTGCATAAAATTTCATTTTTCATTCAAATTATTATTCATATGTGTCAATATATAGATCTCCAAATACAGAAGTTCTTAAGTTTGCCTCCTGCAGATCACACAATGGCATAGATAGAATTAATTTATGTATATACTTGTAAATATAATAATCAGCAAGTGAGGCAAAAATGGATAAAAGAGAACAAGAGAAGAGCATTGTTTTCCCTTTCAAATCCTGCACAAAATCTGGTCTATTCATATTCCATTCCAGCACACAAGAACGTGTCAATCACATATGGTATTACACCATTTCTCCATTTGAACTGTATCTTTCAAAACAGGGAGTAAAGACACCAAGGTTTTTTTAACCTTTCATTTTGCAGCAGGATAAGAGATAGGACAAGTAGTGTAGGCATTAATCAGGACTTCTGTATTACAGTAAAGACACCAAGGTTTTAACCTTTCATTTTGCAGCAGGGTAAGAGATAGGACAAGTAGCGTAGGCATTAATCAGGACTTCTGTATTAAAAAGGAAATACAAAAATAAAACCACCTGAAAGAGACTCCCTTACACACACATTCCCCAAAGGTAAAAAAAAACACCACCTGAAAGAGGCTCCCTTACACACACATTCCCCAAAGGTCTGGTTAAAAAGAAATAAGAAGAAAGAAAAAGGCACTCCACTCAAGTTTCTGATAAGACAGGCTTTCAGTTGTAATGATAATAGCAGCTTTCCAAGGATTTTAGATCCTGCTTTTTAGAGGAGCTGCTTCAGAATCAGGGTCTGCTGATCACTCTGGCTCAGGCTTGGACACTAAATTACATTTTCTGCTACATTTGTGTAGCTTTTTCCTACTGTTTTGGGTTTCAGATCTTGAAGGATGAGAGCAGAATTTTCTGGAATTGCTTCACAGTGTCACATATTGAGAGATTACAATGCTGTTAACTGTGAATACATTCTCAGAAGAACGAAATATTGCATTACATGGAATATTAAATAGCATATTAGGGAAATCACAAAACTATTTGGCTGCTTCAAAACAAATTAGAGCAAGGTTGCTCTTGTTCCAAACAAGAAAGCAGAGTTCTGCATTTATCACCTGAGGCATTAGCATGTATATAAAAAAATTAAGTGTATATTATAAAAGTTGGATTTTAGAATAGCTAAATAAAACCTCTACAAAACAAATCCAAACAAAGAAATCAAGATTGTAAAGTTCTGGTTCAAAACTGATGGATCAAAGCAGAGTGCAGATTATTAGAAAGAAAGAATCATTTAGGTGATCAATAATTTGCTGTAGACAAAATTTTCATGATCATCTTTAATGGTAAATAAAGATTTATTTTATAGTACACTTTATAATTAAGAGAAATAATGCATTCAAAATATATATTTAAAACTGACTACAACTAATGAACAATATTTAAATTATGTTTAATAACATTTCAAACCATATTTTTATTAAAGAAAGAGATAAATAGAAAAATGCAGGCCTATGTATTAGGAATGCATACAAAACTAATAGAAAATATACACTAGACTCAAGTGAGATTTTTTTCTACAGATATGGAAAATTTTGAAGAATTAGCATTTTCAAACAGTTTATTTCCAGCATAATCTTTGAAGCATAAGATTCTGCTTTGCCTTTTCTATCAGTATATTTATTACTGGCAAATGCTTGACTGCAGCTAGAAATATTATCCCTCCAAAATTTCCTTCTGCCTCCTTTCTCCCTTTGATAAATTAAATAAACTGAGGGCTAGCTCCCAATAAATACACAGACTGATTTGGGGAGCCTGAGTTAGAGATGGCAAGATACAGGATGCTTTTGGGAATTGAAAAAAGTGGGATTGAGCCCGTGATACCTTGAGAATGGAATTTAGGCAACAATGCTGTTTTCTTGTCGAGCACACCAATCTCTGCACTCTTACACGTGCACACCCAGAGGTGAAATGCTGTTTTCTTGTCAAGCACACCAATCTCTACACTCTTACACGTGCACACCCAGAGGTGCAAAAAGAAATTTGGTTTGCTCCCTGAGTGTGTTTGTGTGATACAGAATTCCAACACTCCCATTGCAACAAGCTCAGACTGGCTCGGAGATACAGAATTCCAACATTCCCATTGCAACAAGCTCAGACTGGCTCAGTGTTCTGCCTTTTGCCTCTCCTGTGTGAAACACCTACTCATACTCACTTCCAGTACAGTGAACCTGTGCTTGGGGTCTGTAAATTTGCCTCCTGGAGGAAAACATGCCATAATAAAGCACTGAAATGCTCAGTGTGGCAACACCTGAATTCTCTGTGAAACTGGGATAAAACCAGGGAACTTGAATTGGAACACTGCCTAAATTATTCAATTCATTCTCCAGGCTTTGTGAATGTGCAAAGTATGTATGTCCATTGTGCTCAATTTCCCTGGGAGACAAAAAAAAAAGATATGGAAGAGTTTATTTGTTCTTTCTTTACATAAAATGGGAGCAGTGTCCTGCTAGTAACAGCACTTTGTTAGTGACTGTTGTTTCCAAGCCAGCTGCAGAAAATGATACAGCAGAATATGTCAGCATGCTTTATCACCCCCATAGCCAAATGACACAAAAGCAAAAGAAAGAAGTAGCAAGAATGGGTAACTAGCACAGGAGAAAGTTTTAACTGTGAAAATAATCTTAAAGCTCAGCAAAAAAAATTGATGGGAAAAGCCTGGGGAAGAAGTCTCATTTTGTCAGCTTGATTTCATGGTAATTACAGTAATAATAAACCTAATTACATCACATAACACCTCTATGAGGCAGGTGAGAAATGCTGGCAGGGAGGTAATGTCAAGATAGCAGCTGAACATGCATAATAGGGAAGCCAGATGAAGTTCTTCTCTGAACAGCTCCCATCTAACCATGTTCAGAGCCCTAAAAGGAGGAGTTAAGTGACTACAAAAATGACTTTTCTAAAACAGCAATCACAAGATGCTTGAAGTGATTATTGTTTGTTTGATAAAGGCTTATAACTACAAAAAGAGGCAAAGGAAATTTTTTAATTTCTGCAGTTACCAGTTAATTGACTGTGCTAATAGCTCTGATCATCAGGCAGTCAGGGCTGGGTAATGTGGCCAGGAGAGACATGAGATAATACGAGTGATTACTGATGATCAAGGAAGTTCCATAGCACTTTGTCCTCTTCCTTTCCTTGCTATGCAATGCACTTAGACTTTGAGTGACTTGAGCATCCATCTGTCTTCTCAGCTCCTGACCAAAATACTGGTAGAACATTATTCTAGCTTTGGTGGGCTATTTTCCTTCTTCTTTAATGATTTAAAACAAATCACAGAATAGCCAAACAAATATCAGCCACTGTTAATAGGGAGGTATGAACACACACCTGGGTGACATGGAGGAATTGTACATTTTCTGTGTCAGATAATGATCAGACAGGCTCACCTAACAGAGTCCACCTCTGGGCAGTACTGGTACAAAAGGAACATACCTAGAATTTCTTCCATGCCTGCCAAAACTAGATGTTGTGATTGCCTTTCTCTAATGACAGTACTGAGGAGCAGGATCTGACTGAATCACTGTGTGGTGCTTTGGATGTTGTCAACACATAACAGATAGATGCCAAAGGCCATGTGGTTGCAGCCAGTAGCACATTGTTCTGCCACAGCCCAGCGCAGTCATCATTGCTAAATCAGGCAACCCAGTTCCTTCTGGAACCAGCTGACAAACTCCTCTGTAACACAATGCAGTCATCATTGCTAAATCAGTCATCCCTGTTCCTTCTGGAGCCAGCTGACAAACTCCTCTGTAACACAATTAAGTCCTCTAATTTCAGACTTTGATGGGACAAAATCCTATCCTTTCAACTTAGGTCAGATTACTTTTATATGTGATATATTAGTCTTTCCCCTGTAAAGTATAAATAAAGCACTTCCACACACCAAGGCAATTAAAACATTTAGTAAAAGATGGTAGAATATCAAACAGCACTTCAAAGCAACTCATAAGCTATTAAACTGAGTGGGACCTAGGAGAAAACCCAAGCACTGGAATTCAATTATCCATGTTGCTAAATTCAGGGAATGGTCCCTGGCATCATGTTGTTAGCACTCCCAGACAATTGCTATGCATAATTTAGATGTTGGCACTCCCAATAAAAAACAAGGGCAAAGGTACCTTGGCTGAAGAGTTGGACTAGTGTGGATGCAAGAATTCCTGTGCTGCTGCTGGGTTCCATTTCAGGGGTCATAGCAAGGAGTGCTTTGCACACTTGAACATGCTATTCAAGTGTGCAAGATGTGTACCATTGATCCCCAGATGTATTTAATAAAAAGGATTGGAGCTGCCTGGTGTAACCCACACTTTCTTCAGTGTACAGCTAAAATAATAGTTTTTACTCAGACTTCTTTATTTATGTTTCCTGGTGTAACTCACACTTTCTTCACAGTGTACAGCTAAAATCACAGTTTTTACTCAGACTTCTTTATTTATGAATCTCAAAGCAATTGCAATGAGTTTACATGGCAAAGTTTTGGTAGTGAGGAGCTGCAGGGGTGGCTTCTGTCAGAAGACACCAAAAACTGTTCCCATGTTTGACAGAGCCCCAGTTCCCCATTCCCCTGCACCACTTGTGGGGAGGAGATAGAAGATTTGAGATTCAAATGGAACCTAGGAAGAAAAAGAGGTATTTTCAGTCAAGTTTTGTTTCTTTCTCTCATTCTACTTAACTGGAAATAAATTAAATTTGTTCTCCCAGATGGAGTCTTTTTCCCATCATGTTAATTGGTGAGTGATCTCCCTGTCCTTGTCTTAACTCAAGATATTTATTTCCTTTTCATGGAGGTGGAATGATGGTGGGAACCTGGCAACGGCCTGGCAACAGTCAAGGTCAACCCACCACAGCAATCTTCAAGAGAAGGCAAATGTGGGATCTAAATTTTTTAAAACAAGTTTTGTTAGCACAGCAAAAGTTTCAGCAATAAGAAGTGTAATGATCTTCTAGTCATAATTTGACAAAAAGTGAAAATGTTCCATAGGTACAAATTGTTAAAGAAATTGAAACCCTGTGAAGGAAGAAATACAAATGGGTAAGTCAAATCATTTTAGTTTGAAAATTAGAAAAGATTTGCTATCAATCTGGCATGCATGACAACATAAATTAATCAGAAACTCAAAATAAAAAAAAAGGTTCTTTTGGTTTTTTTTTTTTAAATTGAGGAAAAAATCCCAAGAAACATTGCAGCATCCAGAACTCCATTTTTCAAAATTCGACTGAAGATATCAGTCAAAGCATGTTTTTGCCTTCAGAAGTGTAGGTTCTGATAAATAGGTATTCTTTGTTGGAGAAAAAGTTATGGTAAAAATGAATTACCAACCAACTGTGGCAGACATCAGCCTTTTATTGTATATTCGGGAACTGAAGCATGGAACAATAAATAATTGTGAGGGCTGATCAACAGAATTAAATCTTTACTAGGAGATGCTATTATTTGTAACACTGATCCTGAGCCAAATGAAGAGAATAGGAAAAATTCACTTATATTTTTGTGGCTCTAAAATCAAGCCTTTAATTCAACACCTCATGGTTTCAAATTTATTGGTTAGGACTAGTGAGAGGACAGTAGTTGCACTGTCCAACAGAGGACAAGTTTCACCAGGTAGATATGGATAAAATTCTCTTACTGTACATTACTGGCATCAGTGAGGAAGAAATAGTCATAGGAGGGTAATTTCATTGCTGGAATCTGTGCAACTTCATTGTACAGAGTTTATTTTTAGCTGGTTCAACTTGATGAGCAACTCTGTGTGATTGCCTACCACATGCTATTTTTTTTGGTGTTTTCTCAGTACACCATTGACAGCTTTTAGCAACACTTTCTCTGTACTGCAGTGATATTAAAACTTCTGAGAATAAAGTGGGAAAGAGAAGGAGATAAGTACCACATCTGTGCTTTCTCTCTTGAGCTCTTAGTATTACACTGTCCTACTTACTAACCTCATCAGTCTCTGTGTTGGATACCTTAGCTGTTCACACACCTTTTGTCTTGCTCCTCTCTTGTCCATGACAGAAAACATGAAGAGAAGACACGAATTTCAGTATTGAGCAACTGAGAAACACACATTTTGAGTATCAGTATTATCATCCTGAAGCAAGTAATTCTGTGCTTGATCAGGCTCAACAATATCTACTTGAAACATATAATTTAATAAAACATGTGAGATTTTCTGCTCCAGGATGATATTTCTCCTTAAAACCACCAGGTGATTTGACAAGCAAGCATGAAATTAAACAAATCCCTTTTTTGCCTTTATGAGTAAGGATTATAGGGACATCACTATGTACACAAGTCCCAGTGAGGAGTTGCCATTGCAAGAGAAAGGTCAGACCTGTACTGCCTCGGGGTAAAGCTGCCTTGGTCACCTCTGTGGTCTCCTTGTATGGTTTTGTCTTCTATGGGATGTGGGCAAAGGTCCCATATTTCCCCTGTGGTCTATGAATGAAGATCCGGGGTTTTCACTCCGGTCATCCAGACTGGACACTTGGTGTGGACCACCATGGAGGAAAAGCAGAAACACTGCTTCCAGGAGCATCCTCATTCCACCAGGTAGCCTGCACAGATGTAGGCTACTACAAAGCAGACAGCCTACTCAATTCTTTCTTGAACAGTGAATTGCAAAATAACCCTGGGACATGAATGTTACTTGCCAAGAAAAATGTGAATGCAAGCTCTGAAAGAATCAGGTTGGGTATCAGGGTTCAGATTATTAAGAAGATTGCAGAAAACATCAGGAAGAGCCCAGAGGAATCATCTCTGCTGTTCTGGTCAGCTGCATTCAAGAGTGATACATTCCGACAGGAACAAGTTCAGAGAAAGGCTGCTAGAGAGACCCAAAGAATGCAAAATGCTGCTACAGAAAGTGAGCCTTGGAAAAGTGTCTTTTAGCTCAGCTAAATGAATATTAGGTAGGGATTGGATCACACTCTAGAGGGCTAAACATTAAGGTGGGAATAGAACTACTTAAGTTAACTGTCAATGTTGACATGAGAAGAAATGATGTGCATTTAAGCTAGAAAATAGAAGAAGGATTCTAAGTGATATCTTAAATAGCTTTCCACAAGGTGTATAGGGGCCACAAGCCAATCTAGTTTTAAAATGGAATTTCTGAGATTTTGAGAAACCCCACTTTGTGAGGTGGTTACTTACTTTAGGAAGCCACAAGGTATGACAGCTTCAATAGTCACACAACTTCTGTCTACCAAGTGAAAAAGACAATGACTATGTTTTTCTTCACAGAATTCATGAATTTACAGGATTTCTTCTGGCAGTTGTGGTGATACATGCTGGATTTTTGTCCTAGAGATGATAGCAGAAATGTAAACATATTGCAGTTTTCACAGGAAACAATAAAGCTGGCTAATGCCTCAGGCAAATTTGACTGTATGTACTTTATGCTATTGTATGTCTGAATTCTACAGTCTAATGGACTTGATGGACTAAAATTATAGAGAAAATATTTATCACAGAATCACAGATTCAAAAACAGTTGAGGTTTGAGGGGACCCTGGTGTCCATCTTATCTGACCCTCCTGTTCAAGAAGGGCCACCTAGAGCCAGTTACCCAGGACTGTGTCTCTGATTTTTGAATGTCTCTGCCCAGGAAGACTCCACACCTATCTGAGCAACCTGTGCCAGTGCTTGGTCACCCTCACAGTAAAAAAGGTAGTTCCTGATGTTCAATGGAACCATCTGTGTTTCAGTTTGTGCCCATTGCTTCTGGTCCTGTCACTGAGCACCACTGAAAAGAGCCTGGCTCTGCCCTCTTTGCACCTTCCCTTCAGATATTTATACACATTAATAAGGTCCCTCTGAGGATTTGGCCTCACCAACACTGAATAAAGAGAAAGGATCACCTCCCTCAACCAAGTGGCCACACTCCACCTAATGCAGATAACATTCATCTTTTTTTTGCAGCAAAGGGACTCTGCTGGCTTCTGTTCAACCAGGTGTCCACCACGTCCCCCAAGTCCTTTCCTGCCAAGCTTCTTTCCAGCTGGGTGGACCTCAGTATATAGTGATGCATAAGTTTGTTCCTCTCCAGCTGCAGGGCTTTGCATTTCTCCCTGTTGAGCATCACAAGGTTTCTGTTGGGTTGTTTCTCCAGTCTGTTGAGATTCCTCTGGATGGCAGCACATCCCTCTGGTGTATCAACCACTCCTACAAGTTTGGTGGCATCTGTGAACTTATTGAGGGCACTCTCTGTCCCATCATCCAGAGCAGTAATGACAATGCCAAGCAGGACTGTACCCTGGGGTACACTGTTAGTCACTGGCCTCCAACTAAACTCTGCACCATGGATCACCACCCTCTGCGCTTGACTATTCAGACAGCTTTAATTACACCTCACTGTTCATCCAGCCCACCCATCAAATAACTTCTCTATGAGGATCTTATGGCAGACAGTGTAAAAATCCCCCATGAAATCCAAGGAGACAATATCCACTGCTCCCCTCTCATCTACCAGGGCAGTCACTTCATCGTAGAAGTCTATCAGTTGGTCAAGTATATGACTTCCTTTTGGTGAAGCCATGATGATACACTTCATCATAGAAGTCTATCAGTTGGTCAAGTATACGACTTCCTTTTGGTGAAGCCATGATGATGACTCCTCAGGATTTTCTTATCCTTAAGGTGATTGGAAATGGTTTTCAGGATTTGCTGCTCCATCTAAGCAGCTGTTTTCTTTTTCTAGACTGACCAATTTTCTTCTATTTACTGTCTCAGGTACTAAAATCATATCTCTTGTGATTTCCATTTTACTTTCAACCAGTTGAACAAGATCCTCTGTACAAAAAAATGTGGAAATTGCTATATTCCAGAAGAATTTTCATAAGTATACACCAGATTTTACTGAAGAAATGCTTGGGGAAGGAGGCCAGTTTGACAAGCTTCAAATTTTCAAGAGTTGTTTGAGCTTGATTGAAACAACAATAGTGGAAATATTCATATAAATTTGTGGTATGGTTAAACTCGTTAAAGGTCATATGTGCTGTACATTTATTTAGGAAAACTAAGAAAGCACTGCTCAATTCCTTGCTTGCTTCATTTGCATTTTCAGACAATTCATACACCTGGAATTAAGAACATAAAAACAATCACCTTGAATCATAGATTGAGCCTGACTCTTAGCTCCCTGAGGCCAGCATGGGATCTAATCAATTCTGCTACCAGGTCTTTGCTTTTCTGGAAGAAATTATAATGGTCTTGTTTTATCTTCATGCAGAATAATGGCTACCTCTATGATTTGATTACATTTCTGTGTACGTACACTGAAGTTTTACATATCTCTATACTGTATTCCACCAATTAAATGTATATACACTGAAGTTTTACGTATCTCTATACTGTATTCCACCAATTAAAATAAACTTCCACTTGATACTTATCATATCTACCACCACTCAGTAAAGACTGACTTTTCTGTGAGTGTCACTAAGGGATGTTCAAATGCAGCATGATGTCAGTTTTTACTGAGAGTTGTTTAGAGGTAATGGTCTACAGCTGTGCTTGCTGAAGGAAGAGAGCTTGTCTGTGAAGAACAGGTACTTTGTGTGACTGTCAATGCAGTATTTTCTTGTTTCCTCACTTGTCTGTGGGTCTACAATCATATAATTTTTACAGATGGAATAGATTTATGTCCACATCTGGCATTTGGCAGAGTTAAAAGATTTTGTATGGAATACAGCCAATAATTTGGGTATGTTATGTAGCAAATATCTTTACCTGAGCAAATGGAATGCTGGGTGATTTTTTTTTCCTATGGTTTAGCAATGATGATAATAATCTGAATTTTATATGATGCTACACTAGTGGCTAGCATTACAATAATGTTGTCAGCCATGCTCAAAGCTGGAATTGTACTCTGAATCTAGAGTTTATGAACTGCTGTACCCTCTGGCATTTACAAATAATAAAATTTGGAAAGAAGCTGATTTTACTTTTGCCATAAATATAAGAACTTCAATTGAAGGAATTAGACTGCAGTGTAAATGACTTTTTTTAATGGATTCCAACATTATAGTGAAATAGTGGTCAGTGTGATTAACTTTTACCAGCTGGAACGCAGAAGTTTTTAATTTTACCAAAATACCAATTGCTTTTCATCATCAATCATTTAGTTTTCTCATATCTGGCAGAATAATCAGAAGTTATTAACTGGAATTTCTTGCTGGTGCATATACATAAGCCTGGACTAAGGAAAATAGGTAATACCATTCTGCATGATGAGCCTGGACTAAGGAAAATGCACAATACCATTCTGCATGATATATGTAGAATGAAAATTCATGTGAAAAATGAACCAAAAACTTTGGTTTTGTCAAAATGTAAAGATTATCTTGAAAATCCAGATTACCTTGACTTTCAAATGATTTTTGTCAATGTTAGAGGGATCAGGTGTCAAGGAGGAAAAGTTAGGACTGTGGGAAAGGGAAGCGAGGAGAAATATGTTGTTTTAATGTTTGTTTTCTAACCATGTTCTAATGTTTGGTTTCTAACCATCCAAATCTATTTTAATTGGCAGAAAATTGCACTGATTTTCCCCAGGTTGGATCTATTTTGCTCATGATGCTAATTGTTAAGTGATTTCCCTGCCTTTTCTCAGCCTATGAATTTTCCCTTCTAATTTTCTTCCCATCCTATTAAGGAGGCAGAATGAGAGGACACGTGAGTTCAGCATGTAATGTTAATTTTATATTGAAATAAGAATAAACTAGTCAAAGAAGGGAGGGGGAGGGAGGAAATTGGAAAAAAAAGGCTGTAGTTTGTACATGTTTATTTGACTTTGAAACTGTTGTATTTCCCAGGGAGCAGTTTGAGAGTCTAGCCAAGAAAAGAAACACTTAACTGCTTCAAAGTGCATGATATGTGCTTTGTATTGTAACTGTTCCCAGCAAATTTGGAATGTATTTTACACATTATGTCATATCAAGGAGCCTATCCAGTATATTTCACCTTCCAGAGCAGAAGACAATGGAAAGTCACAGAGAATTCTGGGTAGAGGACTAAGTTGCTGACAAAGGCCAAAGTTTAAATAAAACATGTTCAGTGGAGTTGAATCAATACTTTATTTGTTAAGGAGAAGTAAAAGTACAAAAAAGCTTGTACAACTAGGCATAAAAAAGTGAGAAATCAATTCTAGTTAATTCAAAATGCTTGAAGAGTCACCTATGCCATTATGTATGAATAATTCAGGAACAGAAATTTATTGCAGACACATATTGTTTGGTTTGGATTTAGTTTTGCCCCTCGTTTGACCTGAATCCTGTAAAGAATGATATTCAACTAATTGAAATAACATTTTGCAAGTAAGACAATACCTTAGGGATATTTCAAGACTAATCCTGAAATAAAATTTGAAAGATGAAACATCTGATAAAGTTTATATAAATAATGTTATTTTACAGTGTGTTAAATGTTGTACAGGAGAGTCTTTGCGTGCAAGTTGTGTTTGCCTGTTGAAACCAGATCAAATTCCATTCCCTCTTTCTATCAGTCCCTTTTTATTTCTCCCTATAGCAGTCTCTTACTCTACCCCCTCCCCTCTCCCCTTCTACCCCCCTTCAAGTCTTGAACATGTTTCGAAATATTTATCACTCTCCATCTTCTATTCACAAGAGAATTTTTTGCAAGATGTTATTGAGAAAAACTGATATAAATCACAAAGGTACAAGATGTTTTCAGATGGAATCAGCACAAACATATTACTCACGTCCTGAGATACTACACAGATACTGAAACAATAAAAGATATAGGTTGACTGTGCACGTGACTATGCAGCCACTGCAAGGATCTCTCAAAAAATGAGCAATGTGGAATCCAAATGTGTTTTATTACTGACTTTTATCTGTATTGTATTAGCATTTATTTGCTCTAGAGGAGGTCTATGTGAGCATCTAAAAATTTTAAAAGTACAAAAAGCAAAACAGCAACTCAGTGACAAAAGTTATCATCTCTGGTTCAGACGCCACTGCAAGGATCTCTCAAAAAATGAGCAATGTGGAATCCAAATGTGTTTTATTACTGACTTTTATCTGTATTGTATTAGCATTTATTTGCTCTAGAGGAGGTCTATGTCTGTGAGCATCTAATCTAAAAATTTAGCAAAACAGTAACTCAGTGACAAAAGTTATCATCTCTGGTTCAGACTTATATTCAAGTCCAGTGTCAGTTCTGGGATTAGAAACCAGTGAAAGGAAATAATTTTGCAGCTTTCTCACTATGGTAAAGAACTTCCCTCAAACAGGAAATTAAAATCATTCACACACAGCAGGACTTTAGTCATGGAGTAGATGTTCAGTGTATTGAATTTATTCAGATACAGGTTTTCAAGATATGCCGGTTCAGACTTATATTCAAGTCCAGTGTCAGTTCTGGGATTAGAAACCAGTGAAAGGAAATAATTTTGCAGCTTTCTCACTATGGTAAAGAACTTCCCTCAAACAGGAAATTAAAATCATTCACACACAGCAGGACTTTAGTCATGGAGTAGATGTTCAGTGTATTGAATTTATTCAGATACAGGTTTTCAAGATATGCCTGCTGTAACTCATAAAACTTAGTCTACCCAACATTGGTGTCTCCACTGATGGCAGCCAACTTTAGGTACAGGCTGTGGCTAAGGGCTGAGAAATTCACATGCTTAAATTGAGATTAGGGAATTAATGCAAACTTGTCTTCCAGATGTCCTAATTGCCAACACAGTCTCATCCCTGGTACACATAGAACTCCCTGGTACCTCTCTGATGGGTTGAGTGTTCCTCATACGTCTTCATTCACACATACACACATTCAGAAATGCTCAACTTCAGCATTAATGCTACCAGGATGTCAGGTCTGCTTATATGTTGATAGAAATAAGCTAACTGAAAAAAAAAAAATGGGAAGAGGGAGTGGCAGTACTTCTGTTTGGCAGAATAGTCTTCTGGTTAGAGCACATGTCCAGAGCATGACATTGCTCTACTTAGGGACTTTAACCCACATCTCCAGAGAGCCCTCTGATCACACAGGTGAAGCTCATCTAGAGGATCAATGGACAGTAAGATAAACAATATTTAATTTCCCTTGACAAAGGGATTCCCCATTCAGTCAAGATTAAAAAATTTTGTCAACAAACTTTCCAGACGAAATGAAGCTCGGTTCAGGAGCCTACAGCTCACTGATACTTTACACTAATGTCATAATAGTGCTTAGTTTTTCAAGTTGGCTTTTTTTTTGGTTGGTCGGTTGGTTGGTTTGGGGGTGGGTTATTTTGTTTGGTTGGGTGGGTTTTGTTTAATTTTCTTCCTAATATTAAATGCATAAACTGCATAAACAAATTGAATTCAAACTCCCCTGTATTCAAGATGCATGAAAATTAAGTTTTCTTTTCTGGGGACCTGTGTGCCAACCAGTGGAATATTGTGAAGACATTTCTTCACAAATCTTTCAGCTCAACATGCTCAGCTTCCACAAAATGTCTTTTGCTGCATCTTGCATTTGTTAATACACTTAGAATACAGATGCAACCAAAACAACAATGTATTATCACTTCTGAATTCAAAACACTGCACTACACTAGCTACTGAGAAAATTAACCCCATCCTGGCTAAAACCAGGACAAAGAGCAATTTAACTACTTTTAATATGGCAAACATATTATTTTTTTTCAAACAAGGTCTCTTCTGCATACTGGGATTTCCCTAGGCCTGGAAGAACTTTCAGTTAGAGCAGGTGTGGATCAAACAGCCATAGCTATAGCAGTAAAATGAGATAATGCTCTGTTTATTAATCATGATACCAAGTGTAGTCTTCTGTCAGTCTTGCTAAAATCTCTTAGCCTACAAGACAGAGAGGTAGCATCTGACCAGCCTTTTGAAAATGACCTCTCAACTGTGTTGACTTCTGCATGAGTCCAATAGGACCACACCACACTAATACCACAACAGAAATCAGTCTAGCAATTTAATAGTGTCAACAACCATGCCAAGTCTGTCCTCTGAAAAACATGCTTTATTAATATAAACATAGACATGGAGTTGTAACAGGAATTTCAACACAGAAGCAAAGTTTCTATCCCAAAAGTAAATACTTAGCTACACTTCATTACAGCTTCACTGAAAATGGCATCTAGGGCAGTAACTTTAAACTTTGCCCAGTGAGGATGTTAAGGGTTCTGCTTGTGCAAGAAAAGAATCAGAGCAAAATCAAGAAATGGCATCCAGTAACTTTAAACTTTGTACAGTGAGGACATTAAGAGGTCTGCCTGTCCAAGAAAAGAATCAGAGCAAAATCAAGATCTGAGAAAAGCATACAGAACACTCCAGCAAACCAGAAAAATAATTTTGACATGAACATTGCAGTTTTAATAGCAGACAGCAAAGCTCAAAATTGATATAGTTGGGGAAAACAAAGTACCTGCCAGTAACTTTAAACTTTGTACAGTGAGGACATTAAGAGGTCTGCCTGTCCAAGAAAAGAATCAGAGCAAAATCAAGATCTGAGAAAAGCATACAGAACACTCCAGCAAACCAGAAAAATAATTTTGACATGAACATTGCAGTTTTAATAGCAGACAGCAAAGCTCAAAATTGATATAGTTGGGGAAAACAAAGTACCTGGGAAAAAAAAACACAAAAATACCCTCAGTGAGCCTAAGCTAAGTGGCTTGTGACTGGGAAAAAAACCCACAAAAATACCTTCAGTGAGCCTAAGCTAAGTGGCTTGTGAATAAAATTGTAATTATACCAAACATTTTCTTATTGAGTTATGCTTCATTATCCTCTGGATAAATTATTCAGTGATTCATAGGCTAAGGAAATTTGTGTAATTTATGTCTTACGAAGCAATTTTTAAAAAGCATTGTCTTGCTTTAGTATTCTGTGGGAAGCCCTGTATACAAGAAACAGCCTTTTTGAGGACACAAAGGCAACTCATATCTAATATTGTTAATAGAAGTAAAATGCAGAGCAACAATCTCACTGGAGACTTTGCAAGCTCTACTAACTCCTGATGCCATTCATCCAAGTCATTAAAGTAATTTTAATCAGGCTGGAGCAGGCAGTGTGAGAACATGCAGTAAACGAAAAATAGAAGTGTTGTGGTTTAACCCCAGACAGCCACCAAACACCACACAGCCTCTTGCTCACTCCACCTCTAGAGGGATGGGGGAGAGAATCAGAAGGGTAAAAGCTACAAAAACTCTTGGGTTGAGATAAAGGCAGTTTAATAGAGAAAGCAAACACTACACACACAAGCAAAGCAAAACAAGGAATTAATTCACTGCTTCCCATGGACAGGAGGTGTCCAAAATCTCCAGGAGAGCACGGCCCCATCATGTGCAATGGCTCCTTGGGAAGACAAATGCCATCACTCCAGACGTCCCCCCTTCCTCCTTCTTCTTCCCACCTTATATACTGAGCATGATGTCCTATGGTATGGAATATCCCTTGGGTCAGTTTGGGTCACCTGTCCCAGCTGTGTCTCCTCCCAATCTCCCATGCATCCCCAACTTCCTTCTCAGCGTGGCAGTAGAGAAAACATTAAAGGTCTTGGCCCTGTGTAAGCTCTGCTCAGCAATAACAAAAACACCTTGTCATTTTATCCCAAACTGGTCAGCATTTCTTCATTCTATTTGTTGTTTCAGCATAACAATTTGCCAGTTTCTTCCATGTGTATGGTAAATTTTTCCCAATGGCATAACAATTTGCCAATTTCCTCCATGTGTATGGTAAATTTTTCCCAATCAATTTTAGATGCAAATTCTGTGTTAGAATAAGAGCTTTTATTTTTTCTGCAATTCTAATACCGTCATTAGGGAAACAAAAACAGTATAGGATAGATTACATCTGTTTATAATGCTTCTTCAGGACTCTTGATAGGATATTTACTTAACCAGCACCACTGTTGAATCATTTCTACAGTATTTAGGGTGTTTTTAAGTGCAAATGTGAAATCTTTTTTTTAAAATCAAAATTATTTGTAATTGTTAAATTTTGTTTCCACAAAAATACTAGCGGGTTTGAAACTACAGATGTTTCCTCAAAAGGGGAAAAGATATAATGAAAAAACATGTATTCTGATACAGCTAAGCATAAGGGCCATATAACTTTTGGCACATAGCTGAAGTAGCTAATTTAGGGATATAACTGCCCTACACTCATTAAAATGAATGGAGAGAGATAGAAAATCAATGGAGAAATATAGGACATACCAGAGGTCATTTAAATTTCGGGTGCATAACATCAATTTCTTTTTCTATAAAATGTAGATGGAGCCAAAGCTGAGTATATTCCTGTCTTATACATTTCAGTGGGGTGCACAAAGTCCAATGAGAATGATACCAGAATAGATGCTAGTGAAATAAAAGGAACAGCTCCTGCAGAATTCAGTAACAGTCAGGGTTAGGCCATAGATCAAAATTCCTGCCTTGAGCAGAACCAGATGGCAGTATTTACCTTCTCATTGCTCCGGAAAAAAGACCATGTTGACCTTGTTTGAGGACACAGGGTTATGCAGAGCTGTTAATAAGAAAATTAAGTGTTTAGCTACTACTCCTTTGGGAATGTTGTTTTGTTTTGTTTGCTATGCCATTCATGATTCAGGGAGGAACATGTAATGTGGAGGCTCATTGGAGCCATTGCATGCCCCATGAATGCTCAAGCCTTCTCTGTATTCCTGCCTGGGACCCATTTGGACTTTCAGAATTTTCTAATAGATATCCTGCTTGGCAGCTCTAGTGCATTAGGCTTGGTATTCTTTAGATCTGGCTCTTCCTTTTGATTTTGTGCCCTCCCACCTTCACACCCCTGAATTTCTGTTGTAAATATCAAATTATTGAGAATTTCATATTCAGTCCCTTTTGACCCCCTGAATTTCCATTGTAAATATCAAATTACTGAGAATTTCATATTCAGTCCCTTTTGACCAACATATATATTTTACTATTTTGGAGATGCCGCTTTCATCTATGATTTTCCCAATGCAGTAAAATTAATACAAATATCAGTAATAGTAAAACTCAGGTCAGGTTTGAAATCCAATAATAGCAATGTTCAGCACTTTATTGGCTCAGTAATATATGTAACATGGGAAATTAGAGATATTATCTTACTCAACAGATAACCCTGTTATATAGTACAATAAAGCATATATATTATGCATTCATTGTGTGCCAAATAAAAATAAATGCATGGATAAAGGATATAAGTTAGAATATGACTATACCTGTTCTCTCTTATGGTCAGGAATTTCTCTGTAGAGATGATACTTATGGCTCTGTGGTTATGAAGATAGTGTCTCACCAACCTGATAAGCTGCTGCCATGTATGGCTCCTCCTGAGAATATCTGTGAGGATAGACAGAGAATACTAATATTGCTTTCAGGCAACTGAAACTGACTTTGGCTGCCAACTTCTGCCTGTTACACACTATGTACATTAGGAACTGTCTATATCATCTCTGATTTTGGCTTTACTAATAAATTAAATAGCATAGAGATTGTGCCCTAACACCACAATATGACTGTTAAATATACATTTTTTTTTTAATTTACTGATAAGCACTTAGAATGGTCTCTTGCTTGGAGAAGCAATATTCTCCCATACAGGTCTTGGCCACATCTCCGATGTTAACCTGATCAAGAACCATTCCCAATAAATAGTTAGAAAGTGATGACTTGGGTTTGAAAGCTAAGTGAGTCCAACAGCACAGATGTAGGCGTTTCCATGCCAGTTTCTCTTCATGCTTGGAAAAGTTGCCAAAGGTATTTATTAGACTTAGACATAGCATCTATGACTAGCAGGAGAAGACAGATTTGAAAAAAATTGTGATGAGTTTTTGGGCCAATTGTTACTTACAGGTATCAGATATCCCAGAAGCTAGTCTAGCTTGAAATATTCAAAGAGTAAGAGCAGTTTGAGGTATCCTGAAGACAGACTCTTTCTCACAAATCTAAGTTATCCTAAAGCTGGAATTCTGAGGAAAAAAAGAAGAAAGTCTGGTTTCATCCCTTCCAATTATTAAAAACCTTACTGTTTGTCACCAGAAGATCATCAGAACTTCTAGAATCACATTCTTTTTCTGTGGAGTGTCAAAATTTGTCTACATTCCTAGCTTGGACTATTTTACGAAGTTTTGTTGGTGTGTGTTTTAAAACAGCTTCTGTATTGTACCTCACACTCCACAGAATAACAGACTGGATAAGGTTGGAAGGGGCCACAGTGGGTCATCTGGTCCAACCTCCCTACTCAGGCAGTGCCATCCTAGAGCATGTTGCACAGAATTGCATCCAGATGGTTCTTGAATATCTCCAGTGAGGGAGAATCCACAGCTTCTCTGGGCAATCTGTTCTAGTGCACAGTAACTCATACAGTAAAGACATTCTTCCTCATGTTCAGGCAGAAATGCCTGTGTCTCAGTTTCTGCCTCTTGTCTTATTCTTGAGGCATTCAAGGTTTCTGTACAAAGCACATCCTTCAAACACACTGTTTTGCTCAGTTTCAGCACGGTGCCTTCTAAGATGAAGGTCCTAATCATTGACTGTAACATGTAATGTTGATACTATCTTACTGTGATGGGTTGACTTTGGCTGGATGTTGGGTGCCCACCAAGCTGCTCTATCACACCCTCTTCTCAGCTGGACAGGGAAGAGAATATAAGATGAAAAACAGCTCTGAGGTTGAGATAAGGTAATTTACTAAAGCAAAATTGAAGGTTTGCAAGTACACAAGCAAAGGAGTAAAAAAGGATTTTGTCCTCTACTTCCCATCAGCAAGTGATGTCTGGCCACTTCCTGGGAAGCAGGGCTTCAGCACATGGAGCAGTTGCTTTGGAAAACAAACATTGTAAATTTCTTCTCATTTTCTTAGCTTTTGTATCTGAGCTGACATCATATAGTATGGAATATCCCTTTGGTAAGTTTGGGTTGGTTGTCATACTTGCATCCCCTCCCAAGACCTTTCACACCTCCAGCCTATTGAGTAGGGGTGGAATGTTAGAGAGACAGATCTGATGCTGGGTCAGCACTGCTCAGCAGTAGCCCAAACACTGGTGTGTTATCAACAACTTTCCAGGTACAAAAGCAAAGCACAACACTGTGAGAGCTGCCATGAGGAAAATTAACTCCATGTCAGCTACACCCAATGCACCTACGTATGAATATACACGTGGGCATACACACACACACAGACAAACAGATAAACTTTCTTCTAAAATAGCTCTTCTGTACTAGCAAAACCTCTAGATCAGTAAGCTATTATCATAATGATGTTGTTTCTCCCATAAGGAAATCAGACATAAAGAAATATTTCTCCATGTGTTAGTTATAGTTGTCCATAATGATGCATATAAATATAGCATTATAGACACTACCACTTTTTATTACAGTCATCTGTTATTTTCTGCAAAATCTACCTCTATAAGAATTGCAGGTTCTCAGAGGCAGGCAGACCCTCCTGTTCAAAGTGTTTCTGCTCTGAAAACTGAGACCTTCTTCTTCCTCTGTTTTCTTGCTTGTATGATTCTGCTCAGCGGATGGACACTGGGCAGCTCCCTGACTTCTTGAGCTGAAATCCCAGGAGACCTGTCACAGGGAGATGCCATCAGGAAGGCAGACACCTCCATTCTCTAGCTGAGCGATCAAAGGGCATGAGGAAATGTTGTTTTCCAAAACTCATACACTGGTAAGACCTGAAGGGAATATTTAGATTTACTCTTTGCCACAAGCTTGGGCTCAAGTTTAGATAACTGAACAGTAACTCCACTGTCTGCAGAAAAAGAAATGGTTTATTTTTCTCTTTCTTTTTTTTGCAATACACATAGATTAAAGAAGCAGTTTTCATTATTCCTTCCTCAAGTCCCACATATTTGTCTCTATTAGGAAAAAATTGCACAGTTATCTTACTGACCTTCTGTGCCTCTTTTAATCCTCTTCTGCATCTGTCTCCATGACTCAGTGAAACCTGGTCCTACATTCAGAGTGTGGGTATCTGCAAGCAGCTGCAGACACTCCTACCCCTCCAAGCCCCACTTGCCATGCTGCCACAGCTGAGCACTGGTTGGCAATGTTCAGCAGCTTCTCATCTGTTATTCCTGTCTGCCAGAGACAGTAAGGCACACAGCAAGACCCAGTAGCCTCTTAGACACAAATATGACATCCATGGCACAATTAAAATAGACAGATTGAGAACATGTGGCTTTCCTGCAGAAAAAAAGGGATAGCCACATGTTCACTTTGGTGGCCAAGTTTTATAAAGGTGGCTTAGTGAGTGTCCAGCTTATCTTTTTGCCTATAGAAAAGTGGATGCCAAATTAAAACAAAACAATACCCAACAAAAAGAACAAAAAAAAAAAAGGAAAAAAGAAACCCTAACAATAAAACCCAACCCTAAACCAAAACACAAAGCATAGCCTAACAATAAAACTCAACCCTAAACCAAAACACAAAGCATAGATTAATTGTAGGACTAATCCACATGCTGTAAAATTCAGATAATTGTCTTTGCTCTTTGAAACAATGCTCACATGGGTGCTAATTGGCCCATTGAATTTACACTGTCCCTGAGGTTTGAATCCCTTGGCTGTTATGGGTTATAGGCTGAAAGCCCAGCTACTCCATTGCTGGTGTATCAGTACAAAGAGGTTTGGCAGCTACTCAGTCTCATACTAGTACAACAAGATTAGTGCTCCTTCCCCAGTGTTCTCATGTTCTGTCTTTGCTCAGAGGAGGAGCAGGTTTTATATAGATGGTCTTCACTTCCACCCATGCTGTGGTAAGCAGTGCCAAGCAAGACCTCTTTCTTGTTTTCTTCCTTCCTTGTACTAGAAAATGGCACACCTTTGACTCAAACATAAATAATCTCCCTTGTATAGCTTTTGTATGCATTATTACTTTCCTGAGAGCAGAATATTCATGCATTGCACTGACAAAGTACTCCAGATATGGATGCAGGTAAACAGCACTGACTAAAGAAACCCGTGCCAGTCACAGAAGGACTTGGCCTGTCTTTACCTAAGGAGCTTCTGCCAGCTCACATTTGCCAGTCAGGTGTCAGCCCTATTGCCACTCTTACTGCTGAAGCTATGCCAACAGAAGTCCATATGAAGGTGCCTTTTTGGAAGCAAAACCATTCCTTGATTGACAGGAAGGGATATCAGGTACTTGCATGCCAAGGCAACTGAATGACCATTCAAAGTGCAACTGCATATAAGCTAGACCCACCTGTAGGGCAGACCTCAGGTTGTGACACTCAGGTTTTGGCAAAAAAAGGAACATATGAAAAGGTGTGAAGAGAAATCCAGGACTCCTGCTGCCTCACAGCTCTCCCTTAAGCACATGTACATGCTCCTGGAAGGTTATAGCATCTGTTTTTTAAAGCAGCTCTGTGGCACAGTGGTGTCATATAACAGAGGACAGTTCCTCCCTGTCCTACTCTCCTGTTTTCTGTACCTGTTTTTATGCTGCAGCACACAGTCTGCATCCTGACCCATCTTCATGGTGCTCATTAGCTCACAAGTGTTTCATTGTTTCTCTGTCACGAGTTTTGTTTGTTTTCTGATTGTCATGCATAGATTCCTCAGGGAAATCAGAGAATACAGGTGGACTTTCTCATTGTTGCTTTGTTGCCATTATGGTAATACTGAAAAAAAAGAACAAACCCACAAAACTAAACAAGACAAAATAAAGGGCACACACCACTCTTGTCAGAAGGAAGATCCATCTTTTGACTTTCTCTGAGAAATGATCAGTGTGTGCAAAATTAAATATACTGGGTACTTTATCTAACTGTCAATTTATTCAGTTCTTAACAAGGAGAAATAGGCTTCAGGAACTGGAAATGTGTACAAACAGACAAGACATATGACAATTTTAATCTTAGGCATTAAGACAGTGTTGAACTTTCCACAGAAAACCTCATGGTACATGATATTTTCCCCAAGTGATGGTCTTAAGACAGATGTGTTATTTTTTGTTATTCTTGGTGCCTAAGAGTTCTAGAAGAAGAAAAGCTTCATTAATCTCTGGAAACAGGAGGAATTGGTTACTGTCAGAGGCAAAGAAGAAAAGAAAGGGCTATTTGTGCTAAAGTTAGGTGAAAGTTAGAGATTTAATAGTGTTCTGTGGATCACATATGGAGCTTACATCTATATTTGTGACCTAGTAGCACTAGAGCATGGGTTTACTTACTGTCTATGATCACTCACATTATTTGGTAAAATGGTCTTTGGCATAATTATGGTCTGTGCAGCTGAGATTATAGGGCAGCATGAACTCTCATGGTAAGTGGATATCACCCTATTTGGGGAGAAATAAACATGGCCCTTCAGGAAGACACTTGTCTGTATCACTTGACCTCAGAAATAGAGCTTGTTCTTAATTTAGTTTATTGGACCAAGAACTGGTTTGATATCTGCTGAAACTCAGATTCAAGCTTGAGACTCATATGCAAGCAAGAGATGCTTGCCTATAAAAGCATCTTTTATTTCTTTATGAGCAGTTTTCCTTCCAAACATAAGTACTAATTGCAGCTATACCTTTTCATGCTTTCCTGGAATAGCAAAGAGAGACAGCAACTTGTAAATAAATCCACATGAGTAGGAGACATCATTTAATTAGATGGGACTAGATGAAGCCTAGAAGGCTTATGCTAGATACCATCAGTAGCATGCAGCCAATTTATCTGCTCTCTCCCTCATGAGACATGTTTATGGTTGGATATTCATAGTGATCATTAGCATGGATAAGTGTTGCTTCATTTTCTATGAAAAACTTGCAGAATGATTTCTTATTTTTTTTCCTTGTTTGACTGCTTGAAAAGCTGCAGAGAAATCTCTGTAAGAAAAAGTACAATAGCTATATTTCAAAGTACCTGCACCTTCAAGTGAAAATTGTTTTCTTTGTGAGCATAAATATTAGCATTTTCAGAAAAAAAATCCATCACAATCCCTGTCCCATCTGTATCACCCATGTGTCATTTGTGTCCATGACCACCTGTGCTGTGGTGAAAGGCTGACAGGGGAAGAAGATGCATATTGTCTTTAGCTGCACAAATTGGCTATGTGGTTGGACATACATTCCTCAGGAAAGAATAATTTTAACAGAATGTGTGAATGTAATTTCAGATATATTTTTGTTTCGAAATGTTTCGAAGCAAAATTTCGGCTAACCAAATTAAAATCCTTGACTCTCATTCTGAAAGTAATCTTTTGCAGACCTTATGCTTGCCTGCAGCACCAAACGTTTTGTATGCAGAAAACATTTGCTGTTCAAACATTCTCATGGAAATCATGATGAAGAGAAAGAGGGCAGACAGGTGTTTATAAATACACAGTGGCCTTGGCTGTCTCTAATTCTGCAGGAGCAACTCCTATTGATCATTCACACCAGCCAGATTGCTCACCAAGGAAGTTAATTAGCACACTGAGGTGCACAAGTAGCTGGTAGAGGGAATAAATTCTGTGAGACTGTCCAAAGTTCCCACACTGGAGAACTCCTGTAACAATGAGTTAAATGAGTTGCTGTGAAGCCACCTAAGAGTTCAGCCCATTGTCCCATTTAAGTTGGACATGTTGCATCATTTATGCTGCTGATTAGATGGATAGTTTCTGGACCAGCCTTATGAGATATTAATGACTTCCATTTACACACACACAAACCAGACTCACAGCTATACCACAATTATATTAGAAACTTGAATTTTATTCTTATTTCAGTTGTATAACTTAAATTCTATAGCTATTACCTCAACCTAAATGATGAGTCCTGACAACATTAACTTACACTTTGCAGACTATATCAGTAGTACCTTTGGATTCAATCTTACAAAGAATGTAGCATCCCCTGGGCCTCTCATTCATTGCATCATTAATTATTTGCTCCATTTCAAAGAGCAGCCACTGAATTTGTAATTTTTAGGAGCAGGCTGTTCGTTCAATTTTTCATACTAGGAGGTGATTTAGAGAACTCAGTTAAGCAATTGTACATCTACCATAAAACTTGGAAACATTGACTGTTGTGGCTGCTTCATTATGCTTGACCTATAATTGTTTTTTTTTGTTGGGTTTGGGTAGTCTGTTAGGTTTTGATGGAGGTTTTGTGGGGGAAGGGGGGAAGGATTTCATAGGATCATGGACAACCCTCTGACTTCCTTTATTTTGCTTCCTTTATTCATCTGAATGATCCTTTAAGAAGCAGATCAATGTGCTTTTAAGACTGGAAGCTTCAACATAAATTTATGAAAACGTTTGAAGACAAAAATAAACCCCACAGAAACAATGAAAGTCTGCTTGCATATAATGAAAAAACAAGTCTCTAAATAATTTATTCAGCAAACCCTAGCAAAGTATTGAATTCTTACCCACAATGAAAGGTATGTGACCAGTTTTAGTGCTTACCTATCTGTGTCTTTTAAGACTTAGACCAATAAACATCACAGCTAATAAAACATCCTGAAACACTTCCTTATTTGAGAATATACTTTTTTTTAATTTAAGAAATATGATGTATTCAAAGTCATGTACTCCTTCCATATCTCTGGTTGGAAATAATGTGACCTGTTGCTTCAAAAATATTGGCACAATAGACCTACAATTCTTGCAATAAGTCAAAATGAAAGAATACAAGTTATTCACTTTATGATCCATTTTGCAAGATGCAACGAAATGTTTGCAGCTTGAACTCAGGATGGAAGACTGTATCATTTAAAGAACAGCAGCTGGTGATATTTATGCCTAGTGGAGAACAATGTGTGCTCTTCCCTAAAGTACCTCCAACTTTTATCTTGGCAGTGTGCCATACCACATTTAAGAGATAATCAATAGGCTGACTCAATATTTATAATGCAATTCACAAGATGAATCTATTTGTGATTGAGCTAAGTCTTGGAACACAGAGTTTAGGAAGAAAAAGTCTCAGGACTACAGGAATCTTTCTTTTGACTTCTCAGGGATACATATGTAAATACACGAGTTTAGACAGAACAGGAAAAGAGCAAGGCTGAGGGCACTAATTTTCCAGTTCTAATGCTTCAAATGTTTGAAGAATAACGGAAAGAATACAACATGTGGTATCATATACAGCAAGTGTTATCCTTCCTGCTGTGTACGAGCCCATGTGAGCTTTTGTATGTGACTGATGTCCCTCTTATTTGCTGCTTTGTGGTTGTGTACACAAGCAAACAAAACAACCTGTTTGAAACAAAGGGTGATGTTCCTTCCTTGCCATCACTGCTCACTGTGATTTCTGAGCATTCTTTCCAAACAAAACAAAATTAAGCAGCCTGTCACACTTCCCTCGAACTTTCTAAGTTACCTTGGGGTCTGCCTTGGAAACCTTTGAGGCTGATTGCAGTGAATCATTTTAACTGCCAGCTGAGCCACCGAGGAGACAGAGCTGTCATCACATGAATGAGAGCTCTGCAACACAATATTGTCTGGAGTTCATATTGACATGACTGAAGAAAATTACATAAGCCAAATTTCTAGTTTTAAGGTGCAGCTTTAAGGGCTCTGCTTTTGAAATATGAGCTTAGAAAGTTTTCTAGCCTTGTGATCTACTGCTAATAAGGTGGGAAGACAATAAATTAAATGAACTACTAATATGCTGCCAGGTATCACTATTCACAGATGACTGCTACAATTATTGCTAGGTAGTTTGGCATGACTCCAAGACTCCTAATGTATAGTCTAGGACACTTAAATAAAGGAGCAACTCCTTGTTTCTGTGCTGCTGTAAGCACTGCCAGCTTTGCACTTACTAAGCACTGTCCTCTGGTAGAAAATACACCTCACTTCTGATAGAGGTGTCTCAGCTGTGAGCAATATCTCTATCATGGGACAAACATCCTGAATGATTTACTTCCAGATCATAGTCTTGCATTGGTTTAGTACTACGGACAAATGTAAATCTTGTTTTGACCATTTGAATTGTTCTTTACTATTATTGTTATTTTTAACAAGGTTTTGGCTTGGTAGTGCCTGTTACTCTGTGGCATCAAGGGGAACAACTGTATTCATTTCCATTTGAGCAAGAGGACAATTTCATCAGAACTTGATTCTACATTTGATGGAGAAGAAAGTGTTCATGTTCAGTATAGGTGAGGAAATGGGGGAAAGCAAGAGATGAGAGATGGAGCTATGATCTGACAAGCAAAAGAATCAATTGTATGATTGAAAGAGAATTTGAACTCACATCAGAAAACTCTTTGCTGCTTTACTAGGAGCAGATGCATCACAGTTATATTTGCCATTGTGAACTGTATGTAAAGCAACTGAACTGCAATAATTGCCCTCAGCTCAGGCAGGCTGAAGTAGGATGAGACTTGGGTCCCTGATGCAGACTTGTTACACACATGCTGAGAACACTAGGTAGCCCCAAGATGAGGTGTGACATGTCCATGTCCTGACTGAAGTCCTACCTGCTGATGGCAGGTACCAGCCCTACCAGGCTCTCTGGATTTGAAGCAAAATTAGCTGATGCACATGACTTAGGTAGAAGCCATAATGTGTTCTGAGCACAGGTCCAGGAACAGAAATATACTGCAGGTTATTGCCTCGTTTACATATATATATGTGTATATATATATGTGTGTGTGTGTGTATGTATATATATATGTGTGTGTATATATATATACCTTGTGTGTGTGTGTGTATATATGTATATTTGTTACAGAACATGTGTGTTCTGTAAACAGATGTAAAAAAAGTGTGTTTTACTGTATTCCTGCTAATGGCAGAAGTCAATGATTTTAGAGTATAAATGCTAATTTAATAAGTAGGGAAAATACCTTCCAAGCAAGTCCTTCTGCATTGCTCCTGTGGGGCTGAAAACCTCCCAGGCAAAATCAGTGAGATAATGGCTTGTATTACACTAGAATTGATTCTCCCAAGACTTGTTGCCAAATTAGATGAGATAATAGGAATTTGTTCTGCATTTGCATATAAACAGAATTCAGAAACACAAGTTTATTGTTAAATTAGTAAAATACCTTCTTTCCTTCTTAAAGGATCTTAGGAAGGACATGGTAACAAAGAGCAGCTCTTGCTTGAGGTCTAGAAGGTCCAGCCCAACTCCTCTTTGATATTGCTGGTCATTAGATCAGACCTTCATTAACGTCTGCAGCATCAGGATACCTCTATTAACACATTGGTCTACTAAATAAAGAATTCAGAATAGATTCTTGTTTAACCTCTTTGCCTGTTTCTGGTATGTTTTTATTATTCTGCCAATATTTAGATGAGATCAAAGTCATAATCTTTCTGCACTTAGTGTTGGAAATATTTGTGGTAGTGCTTAGGCTCTATAGTGATGATCCAAATGGAAATGCTGTCTTTAGCCAGGCTTATACCTGGGTGAGTTTCTCCTCAGCCAACTCGAAAGGGTAGATCTAATACTATAGGAAATTCTGATTAGTGACAAAGAACATTTTGCATTTTATTTTGTATTCTTATGACAAAAATCATCTTCCCACCTTGAGGCACTGGGAAATGAGAAAGAATTGGAAACAAGAAAGAATTGGAAACATGGAGAATTACTAGAGAAAGGAGAGGCAAGAGCTTTAAAATCACTTTACTTAATGAGGATTATGTATATTATAATGTGAGTATACTTACATAAGTATTTTCTCCCTGCTCATAAATTAAGTTCTGGGCACATTGCATGTAAAGATAAATGCTATTAATTTTATGACTGTGTTTGTGTGTATGTATTTGGCATCAGCATCTTTCTAAAGAGATAAGAAATTATCTGTTAACCTGGTAGCTAGATCTGAAACAGTGTGGACACAAAAAGATTAGATTAGATAAGATGAAAGTAGATTTGATGAGACTAGAGATAAAATTTAGAGTATATAAAATTATTTTCCTTAGGCACAAGGTGAGAGATTAATCTTACCTAACCTTAACTGTCTAAAAGTTAGCTGTCTGGATTATCATTTAGAATCATACCATTGTCAATGAAGAGATAAATGAGCACTTCCAGAAGGTCATTCATCCCATTTTAAGATGTCTGTCTCTGGAGATCCCATTCTTTGTCTTTTCTTCTCCATATAGAGTCTAGATGAGTAGCTTAGACTCAATGCCTAACTTGAAGCAAGTGTGATTATAAAGTGTTGTATTTTAAGTCTTCAAATACAATTATGATCATTCATGGTTCCACCCCACATTTTGACATAGCATTAACCCTCTTCTCCAGCCAGAGATGAAATAATCATCATTTTGGTCATAAATGACTGACACATTGAAGTACAGAGTAAAACTTGAATTTTACTGAACTGACCTCTCACTTGCATCTCAAAATTATGTCAATAGTGAATGCTATAAAAGACTTTTTCTCTTCTATGACACAATTTACAATCTATATTTACATGACCATATTACTGGGAGTTATGAATTATTTTTTTTTAATTGATGTGCACAAAATAAATACAGGTATTGTGACACACTTCAGTAACAACGTTTTGGTTAAGACCTTCATCTGCAGACTGAGAGACTCTGATGTCCTACTTTATAAAGATATCACAGGGACTGACTCAATCACATATAAATTATACAACTACCCTGAAATAAGACACTGGGTGACTATTTAGGGAAATATTACCAGCTATTCATTTACATTGTCTCATTTTTGGTTCTAAACACCTATTGTTGGCCATTATCAAGAATAAGCTATTACACTGTACTGATGTAACACAGCCATTTTAATTTCTTATGGTTAATCATAAAATCATGAAGGTTGGAAAATAGCTTGAAGATCATCAAGTCAAACCTTAACTTGGTACTACGCTGGAATTTGGTTGGTTGGTTGATTTTTCCATTGGAAATTGCAAATGTACTATTGTTAACAGAAGCATTTTGTGTTCCACATTATTTCCTGTTTAACTTCTGCAGTGAACCTGGTATTGTCAGCAGAAGTTTAGCCCCCATAGGCTCTGCCTTCTGTAATTATGCCAGACAGCATTTTCAGAAATGCTGAACTTCCAGTAATCATTGGGCTATGAGTAGGAGCAGAAAGAAATTCAGCAATGCAAAAGGTGCTTTTTCTTTTATTTTTTAATCTAAAGCCTGAATGATATGCAGTTTCAAAGAAAATCTGGCTTTAACCTATCTCCAACCAGCATGAGGTCAAATCACAACTTAAACTTGCAGAGATTGCAAGAGCAAGTCACCTTTTTGCATTGAAACCTGCTCGATTTCTGTCTCGCTGCCATCCCACGCTGCAGATGGGAAATACTGTCCTGTTTTATCCCTTTGTTTATAATATGGATCCAGCAGCTCACGTGGAGTCTTCTAGCTGGTGTAATTGATTTCAGGGCACTATTTGAAATGTAACCAAGAAATCAACTCTCTGCCCTTCAACACTCCTGACAGGTCCACTTAGGCTGAAATCCATTCACTTAAATATCTTTATAAAAGGTAATATAGAATTCTGGTTGACAGTAACTTCAGAGGCAGTTGCTTTGATCAAAAAATTTAGATTAAAGGTGAAGCAAGGAGATAAAAGGGTCCGTGCTGCCTATGCTGGAGTACACAATTTTATTTTTCCTCTTCAGCAAAATAGAGTCTTTTTCTGTTTTTACATGACCTAGGACATCAATCACAGCTGTGAGCTCTTAAGGCAAATGCCTGAACATAGGGGTGAATAAGAAGAGAGTCAGGTCTGATTTGCTGCAATATTTTAAACATGTATGAGATGAACAATGGAAAATGCAAGAGATGACAATGGAGGGAAGGATAACTTCTGTATAGCAGAGTAAGTAGGAACTAGACTATGTCACTGACATTAGAAGAAGGATTTTTTTTTTTTTGTGGAAAGAAGACCCACTGAATACAACAAAGCAGGAACCACCTTCTTTCAAGAATATCTACTAGATTGCTCATCTCTATTCCACAATTCACTATAGAATGTGAGATCATATGCCCACCTATACCCTTTCCAGTCTGCCCTCAGTCACCTAAAGGGCTCCAAAAGCAGGTGAAGGCATAACAGGTCACATAATTTCCAGGACTTTGTCCTGTTTGGTTTCATAGATGGCTTTGCTTGTACTCATCTATTTCTCATGTTAGAGCAGATAATTTTACAGAGCTGCCTGTGTTTATTTTTTGAGGAAATTAAAAGATTATTAAAAAATAGGAAAGAGACAAAGTTTGCACTGAATAGTTAAATGAAGTCTACTCTTAATAGAAGGTAAATTAAGGTTGGGCATACAGATAATAAAGTAGTATCAAAATATTTCTTGCATTTCTCTGAACCAAATGCTATTACTATTGATTAAGGTGGTAAGTTTTTTCATCACCTATATTACTCTGCCTTTATACATGAAAACTAGGGCTGCATTGAGTGTAAAAATAAACCTAGGGTCCTGAGTCATGATTCTTAACTGAGTCTAAGGTGTATTTTCAAGGTGCTGTATTTTTAGTTAAAGTGAATGCCAATGTGAAAATGTTTTTACTGGATTAATTATCTCCCTTTTTAGAGCTTTGAAGACAAAGTAGGTTTTCCTCCTTTCTTGCATTCAGTGATTTGTGCTATGGAACAGCTTGGTGTAGCACTACAATCATGTAAGGTAGCAGGCTGCCTGGGTGAGCAGGCAGTTCAGCATTTCTCCCTCTCACAAAGTCTGAATACATGTGAGGCTCAGGGGGATTGATGTGGGAAGCAAATGATAAAGCAAGTGCTCATGAGCACTTCAAAATCCCTCTTTCCTTCATTTGCCAGGGTAGAATTTTTCATTCAGCCTGTGACATTTGTCCTACAAGTATTTATGTTTCAGGTAGTTATTACAGCACACACTATACATGGTGGAGATTTGACCAAATGTAGCTATCTGGTTTAAGATGAAATTAATTTTGTTCTAACCTCCATCAAGTATCTTGATTATATTCCTACTGACCAAAAGATTAGCCTTGGGTCACTTGTTGGCATAAGCACTTAGAGTTGTAGATAAACAGATTTAATCAGAAGGACTCCACCCCACAGGAGACTGGGACCAGTGAAGAACTGCTCAGTAGCATGGCTTAGCTCTCTGTGCTAATTTGATGTGACAGCCCTTCCCCTTTGAGTTACACCCAAATTCATTGTTCTCACCCTCTGCTTTTCCTGCAAACAGTAGACTAGGTCTTCAGAAACCTTGTGCTTGTGCCTGGAATGTCAGTAGGAGTATGGTTAATTTGGATGCTACTTAGTTGCTTTACTAACCTAAATTCATACATCATGGCACGTGGAGCTGGAGGCAGCATTAAGTAATCATCTATTTCTGTCCAGTTCATTAATTCACAAGTATGTTTACAATTCTGACAGGCATTTCCTCCTCTCAGTTCCTAAGAAAAAGACCAAAGATAAAGATTTCACAGTATTTCCATGTGGGCTGTTCACACACAGCAACATCTCTGGAGACCCCAGACTGCATCATCTTTGCAGAGTGATAAGAACTGCCCTGTAAAACAGTTCTTTCACCTCTGAATGCACAAATAGAAGACTGAACTGAAATTGGTATAGGTGATGAATAACATGCTGTATGCTCAAGAACCAAAATAGGATGAGAATAATGTGCTAAATCCCAAGAACTTCAAGAAGCACGAAAACAGTCAGCTTGGAAAAAAAATCTGATTTACCATTTTAAGTAGCTGAAACACAACAGACATACATGTGCAAGGAATCATTTGTGCCATGATTAGGAATAAAAATAGCCACACTCTTATCCAATATGTATTTGAGGAACAAAACACCCATTAAAGAGCTTGGTTTTATTTGTGGTAATTACCTCTTGTGAATGTACAAATATGTAAGAATATATATGGGCACTGGGTTTGTGTGGCAAGGTTTTGGTAGTAGGGTGGGGCTGAAGGGGTAGCTTCTCTGAAAAGCTGTCAGAATCTTCTCTCATGTATGACAGAGCAAATGCCAACTGAATCCAAGACAGACCCATCACTGGCCAAGGCCGAGCCCATCAGCGACAGTGGTAGTGCCTCTGGGGTAATGCATTTAAGAAGGGGAGAAAAAATGCTGTGAAACTGCAGCCAGAGAGAGGGTTGAGAATATGGGAGAGAAACAGCTCTGCAGACACCAAGGTCAGTGAAGAAGGCAGGCAGCAGGTGCTCCAGGCACCAGAGCAGAGATTCCCCTGCAGAGTGTGGTGCAGACCGTGGTGAGGGAAACTGTGTCCCTGCAGCCCATGGAGGTCCACAGGGGAGAAGAGATTCACCTGCAGACTCTGGAGGAGCCTCATGCCAGAGCAGATGCACCCCTGAAACGTGGCTGAAATCCCATGGGAATCCCACACTGAAACAGGCTCCTGGCAGGACCTGCGGACCCATGGAGAGAGGAGCCCATGCTGGAGTAGGTTTTTAAAAATTTTTTTCCAATAAATCTTATTGGAGATTTGGCCTTCCTCAGTGACCACTGAAAATAATCACTATCCCTTTTATACTCCATCTTGTACACCGAAGTGTTGACCTCATGATATTTTCTCAGGGTAAGAAAACAAATAAAAAAATTGCAAAAAGACCATAAAGGAAAAAAAGAGGTAAGATTGGACAAAATACAAATGAAAGCTAGTACAAGACTTTGCAATAGAACCCAGGTTTTTTGACCAACATATCCTGATCCTCATCTCACCCATCCTGACTTTTTGCTTTGAGAGATTCCTGCCTGAGTCCAGATTTTCTCTGTTCTGCACACATACTGTAAGCTCAGTAGGTTAGTGTGTTTAGTGTTAAACAGCCATTATCTGAAGTTGGAGTATAAAAACTTTTTCAGTCCATTATCCAAGACACAAGTCTGAATACTTTTGTCAAAGATTATCTTCAGCATCACTACCATAGTAATATTATACTACACTTCTCCCACTCTATATTAAGATAGACATCACAGGTTTGTAAAATGCAGTAGGTGTTAGGAGGAGGTCTGGACAGACTCATGCATTCACTTTAAACCTTTATGATTTTACACCTTCAGCCTATATAAAAGCCTTTCAGACTTTGTTCCTTTCCTTTAAAAAGAGATTGATCTATAAGTCTCACTCCTCTAAGTTTCAAGAACTCCCAGGGAGCCAACACATAAGCACAGTGAGTCTGATGTTTGTTCCAGTTCCAGAAAAATCACACAGAGATGTGCTCTTTTATTTCCTTTGTGATGTTCATATCAGCTAATCACACTCAGGCATCTTTGTGAAGATGTGCTGCCATCCTCACAGCCATCCATTTGCAGAATTAAATCTTTGAATACTGAAAGGTGTACACAGATGGAATCCCTCTGAAGATGCCTAAGCACAAAGGGACACAGTGTGCAGAAGTGACATCTTCAGAAGGGGTCACTTCTACAGAGAGAAATCTAACTGGACACTGACTTTCTACCAATTATATCTACCTTGCAGTTATTCCCTAATAAGGAGCAAATCACCTTATGGAAACCAGAGGGAAAAGTTCTGTAAACAAGCAGATGATTCTGTTGAGTGAGACAGTCCACAAGGGAATGTTCAGGAATTATGGATGTGCTAAATGCTCCTGCAGGGAGGCCAGCTGGAAGGGCCAAGAAGAGCACAACTAATACAAGTATACAGGTACGGAGCAGTGGGTGAAAGCAATGTGCTAGGAGGAAGGCTGTGAGAATTAGGATTGTTCAGCCTGGAGAAGGCTCCAGGGAGACCTTATTGGAACATTTCAGTACCTAAAGGAAGCTTGCAAGAAAGCTGGAGGGGCTTTTCATAAGGGCAGGGAGTAATAGGACAAGGAGGATTGGCTTTAAACTGAAAGAGGGAAAGTTTATATTAGATATTGGGATGAAATTCTTTATGTGAGGGTGGTGAGGCAGTGGAACAGGTTGCCCACATAAGCTGTGAATGTCCATCCTTGAAAGTGTTCAAGGCCAGACAGGATAGGGCTTTGAGAAACCTGGTCTAGTGGAAGGTGTCCCTGTCCAGAGCAAGGGGGTTGGAACTAGAGGTGAGGCAGCAGGTTGCCCACATAAGCTGTGAATGTCCATCCTTGAAAGTGTTCAAGGCCAGACAGGATAGGGCTTTGAGAAACCTGGTCTAGTGGAAGGTGTCCCTGTCCAGAGCAAGGGGGTTGGAACTAGATGGTCCCTTCCAACCCAAGCCTCTCTCTGACTCTGTGTTTCTGTGATAGGTGGAAGGTGCAACTGCTACAGCACAGCAGCAGGGTATCTTGAAGAAGTCCCTCACCAGCTGGAAATTTCTCACAGAGCTGTATGTCTGTGCTCTATGGCTGCATCTATTCTAATTGATTAGTGTAAGTGATTGCCCTGAGCAGTGGAACTCCATCATCCATACTGTTTAATTGCTGCAGTGCCACAATTAGCCCTCACAAACAATTGTGCACAGTTCAGGAGCTAGCTCAGGCCCAAAATAAAATCTAAGAGACAGCTTGCATACCACCCTGTTTCAGAAGCTAAGTGAAATTATTGTGTGTGGGCATCTCCATGCCAGTTTTAGGGGATGATGTCAAGCACATATAGTTTACAAGCTATAGGTTTTTTTCTCTTTCTAATTCCTATAGCTTCTACAAACAAAGCAAACTTCAGTGAGTCTACGAATATTTCCTTTCCTGAAAACCAGTCTCCCCCAGAAATATTCTGGTAAATGAAAAATATTCATATTAATATGTGAATTATTTACTTTCATATTTTAGCTTGCATTTGCAATATCTGCATTATTTTTCCTCTGAGTTCCACGGAACAAAATGATTGCAGCATGTCCCCTATCCATTGATTTAGCTAATGAGATCATTGTTACAGCCACAGATTTAGAACAACAACAAATGGCTATAAAATGCTACCAACGGCTGGAGCAGATGTATGGAATGACCTTTTGGAGATTGCTTGAGGAAACCTTGTAAAATCTATTTTTGTTGGCTAAGCCCATGTTTACTGAATAGCTAATGTTTTTTCACTGCCTTATGTGCAGTTAAAGACAGTAATTTGGACTGACACCAGTCATAACTTTTCATGCTTCATGGCAGCCCCCACCTAAGCTATTAATTTACCACCTGCTTAAGTTCCTGAAGAAATGAGCTGTCAACAACTTTTCTTAAGCTCTATGACTGCTTTCAAACAAATAAAAGGCCTTAGGAGAAAGAAATATGTACAATATCCCAAAGAATTTCTTCAAATTATTTCACACAGTTCATACAGAATAAAAAAGTTGAATGTTGAGAATATTTAGCAAACTTCTGAGTCCAGTCTTCCACTACAACTATTTGATCTGCATGTTTGAAATTCACACTTAGTAATATTGCAGTAGCTGATTTAAATATGATGGCAGAATAGGGCAGCTGTTCCTTGTAACTCCTTTCAAATTTTACTAGCGTAACTGATATAAAAATTAGATTCAAGATATCATGGCCCTAAATATAGAAGCTTGCATTTCAAAGTTTGGTTGATAAATACAAACTTTCCTCAACTTTTGAGTCAGAAATGTTTCAGCCATGTTTCATACATAGAAGACTAAATTTAAAAGAAATCCCTTCCATGCTGGCTGGAAGCAAAAACTTGGACGGGATGGTTTCACTACATACTAGATTTAATATTCCACATTTTTTGGCTACATTTTTAACAAGAAACTGAATGAGTGGACTTGTGGCCCTACACTTTGAATCTGTTGTCTGCCAACACCCACAGAAAGCCTCTGAATGCTCAAAGATCTTTGGGAATATGAAATCAAATCCACAACTGATACATGACTTTTAAAATTCTTTTTCTGGAGGAATCCAATTTATTAATTTTCTATAACGACTCCAATGTCCCATGTGAAGCTATACTTTCTAAAGGATTTTATAGGTAAAGTAAATTATCTTGCTGAGTCGGGACTTTATTATCTCACTCACTTGCCCAAGGTTATTTTACATCTAACGAAAGATTTTTGTTGCCTTTTGGAACAACTAAGGCAAGAATACTTCTTTACTTCTATCGGAGGCTATGGATGCTTTTCTTAGACTTGGGGTTTATACTTCGTTGCTCAATAAAACACAAACATTAAAAATATAACTTTTGCTGGTTAATCTAGGGTCCCATGGCTCAAATAACATTCAGCATTTCAATTGGAACTAGATGATCTTTAAGGCCCCTTCTGACACAAACCATTCTATGATTCTATGAAATCTTTCTCTTATAACTGACTTTCATGCAACCTTTCTAGGTAGGCTTTACTCCATATTACATTTTGTGTTGTGCAAGGGAGCAGAAGATTTTTTTATTTTATAGTAACTCAACTAACCCGATAACATTAAGCAATATTACCTAACTAGCAAATCAGTAATGCCTAAATCCTTAAATTAAATTAAAGATAGACTGGGTTAGCTATTTACCTTAAAAATAATGAAGTATGTGCTCCTGACCAAGTGCTTTTGAACAGCTGAAGTGTAGGGAGTTAGACAGGAGAAGTATAAGACTGTAGCACATAGATTCATATAGCCTTGTTATCTGGGCATGTGGAGGCAAAACTTTGACTATAATATGATGTCAAGTTCTATTTGAAAGAGGGAAATCAGGTTGTGACCACCAAATGGAAGGCACTGGCTCTGGAAAAGGGTTGAGAGTCATAGTGGATGTAAACTTTCCCTTCCCAGTGCAATTATAAACTGCTAATGCAGTCCTGGATGTTTAAATACTGGGCTACAAGAAAGAAGAGAGCACATGATCAAATTCCTTAATAGAATGGAGTTGAGAATAGAGAAAATGTGTGCTTGTTTCATTCAGATTAACAAAAAATGAATCTTCTAAATCTGGAAAACAAGAAAAAAAAGACAAGTACCTGAGGATGAGATGAAATTTTAAATGACAAAAAATATTTAAGAGTTCAAGCTGTTTAATTTATCAAATAAAATAGTGAATGGTAAATTGGGCACTTTTAAAGTAATTTCTATTTGTTCCTGATTGATTTTTTATTTAAAAATAACCAATAAGGCATAATGAGGATTTGTCTGTGGACACTGAAGCTAGAAAAAGGCAAACTAGGAGGAGTGTTTAACGAGGCTGATGGAAGTAAAAGATTCTCTGTTTCCTTTTATATTTATATCATGTGATTTCATATCTTTCTGGAAGTCTTTGATAACATACCAACATCAAGGTCTCAGTAATTGCTTCAGTTGCATATTGTAGACATAAATGGCTTATCTAAAGAAACTGCTGTTCCTTCAAAACACTATCCAACTCCTTCCCATCTTGCTGATCTACCCAAGCTCTCAACCCTGTGGTTTCACACTATTTCTCAAATTAGACAGATTCTACTTTCTCATAATGGAATCATCCTTCTCTTCCCTGCAGTGAGATTTCTGCAGGAGTAGCACAATATTCAGGTGTGAATGGTCAGTCAGTCAGTGGTCAGAGCTGGTGCAAAGGAGGAGGCAGAAATGTGGTGTCAGGAGTGCACAGGAGGAGCAGGTAACCAAAGGGCAGAGAATTAATTCTTCTGTAGGTGGGAGTGAGCCTACAGCAGATGAGCCATGATGAATAATACCCTCTGTTAATTAAAAAAAACCCCAGTTTCTACTGATTCTTTGCAGAACTGAACCTTAGAAGTGTTTTCATAACTGTTCCATGCATTTTCCAAGATGATGAAAAGTTTATTACCAAACCACAGACTAATCCAAAGTTTCTTCAAAGCAGTTGGTCGATAACTCAGAGGCAATTTCCTACATATATAAAACAATCAAATAACTTTACATTTACTACACAGGTATCTTATTTTTCATACTATTTTCTAATAAATCTTTAATCTTCTGGGCATCTGGCTTTATTAGCTTCCATTTGCAAAGTAATAAATATTTAAATTCACAGCTTTTGTTGAAACCCAGTGCATAAAAGGTATAATGATAACCTTCTGTTCATTCAGCTCTTATCTGAAAAACACAAATAATTGCCTAATACATAATGTTAAGTCCTTAAATATATTTGAAAATGAGTTGTGTGTGGAAAAAGTCAATAAAATTAATAATTATCTCAGCCTGTTAACAATTTAGAGGTGCACTGCTCATCAAAACATACATAGCTACTGCTTCACTGTGGTCATTCATTTGTTCTTTATATTTTTTACAGATTGGCTTCCCTCCACCTCCCATGTTTTTATGAGCATTTAGCTCCACTTAGCTCTTACATGGGTTGGATTTCCATATTTGTATTATTTTTAGCATTATTATATTGACCGTATGTTATATATCATATAGTGCATATTATATGCTATATGGTATCATTATTATAATTATTTATCAATGAGAATACATTTGGTCTCTAATATTACAGGAGCAGGATATTTGACTTAATTGCATTGTTGTTCTTCAGTGTTTATTAGTGAAATCTTACAATTTCTTTTCACAAATAAAAAGGTTAATTATATTTAAGCATTTGATTACTGGGGGGAAAAAAAACGACAAAATATTGCCACAAATTATCATCTGGTAAAATGGCTTTTGGTTTATGTGTTCTTATTCATTATTTCCTCTTACTCATTGAAATGCTAAGAAGATCTAGGCAAACAAGCACGCAACAGAAAAGAAAACATAGTAAATTTTAAATAGTGAAGCACATTGGTGAAGATAAACACTTAGTGAACATTCCCTAGGCTGATATTGTTCATATACACCATTTGGCAATTACACAACTAAATGTCAACACTGTCCTGCAAGTAGGTACTGAGAAAGATTAAAGGTCTACACCACTGTGTCATTAGGCTTTACTTGCTGCTGTTTTAAGAAAGTAAGGATTTTAAGCCAAAGGAACAGTAAAGAAAAATCCAAAATATTTAATTTGCAAAATGTTTGGAATGCACACTTTCTCCTAAAATAAAGCCAGGTTTTTCACTAGTGGAAGGATTCAAGAGCTACTTTTAATGTGTAGCACTACATTCTGCAGCAATTAGATCAGGCAAATAGTCTCCTTGCTCTTTTATTTATGTATCTCTTATCTAATCCTGCATTCACAATCTTCTGAAGATTTAGATATGTTCTCCACTTCATTGGGACTTTTACCAGTGAACAGAATTGATAAGCAAAGTCCTAAGTTAAAATAGATTTAGCTACAAATTCAGATTCTTTCACTGGTGTAAACACATTTAAAAAAAGTAAAAAAAATCAATCCACACTAGTTGGCAGGACATGCTTGTTCATATCACTTAGAAATCAACGCTTCTGTGTGAATTAAACAAGAGTATACACTATGGAAGGGTCTGAGGTTTTCTGAGTCACAAACCAATGAGCAATAATACCATGTGCCTACATTAATTTTCTCATTGATGGAGTTTAATTTTCACTTTGTCTCTAGAGCTGATGAAATTGTAATTCATTTATTAATTTATTTTATATTCTAAAATGCTACTGTATCGTAACACTCCTGCAATTGAAAACAATTTGAAATGTTTAAAAGAAATACTAAGGTTAACCTTTCAATTTGCATTCTAGGAAAAATAATTGTTCAGCCATTAGCTATAGCAGAATGTTAATATAACTGCCAGGAGTTATTAGAAGAAAAATGTTTGTGCCACACTCAAAGCAAATAAATAAATAAACACAGTCAATTCAGAGTAAATGAAAACATATTGACCTAATTTACTAGTGACTGAAAAAAACTCATGCAGAAGACCTGCTGGTATAAATTATGTATTTCTTATGTCAGTAGAGGAGACAAGAATGAGCAGCTGGTGGCCAACTTTCCCCTGATGATTGTCTTTTTTTTTTTAATTCCAGTCCCTCAGTGAACTGGAAAAAAGTTAACAGTATTGCATTATCACCATCATATTTAGCATGCTGGATTTCTGATGAGCTCAATGTCTCCAGAAGAAGAAACTGGGCATAAAGAACAGCAATGTATGACCAGGAGAGAAAGGAAGACACTTGGTTGCTGCCTTCTGCTTTCAGTATTGCAATGATAATTAGAGAAAAGCTTATCTTGAATATGGATGTCTCTTTAATACCAACTAGAAACTCCAACTGATCCATTCTTCACAACATGCAACCTTCATGCCTAACTTCATCTGAAAGCAAATGACTTGAAGCACACAAGCAACTTCTTAACCTATATGAGACCATTCAGGAGTCTGACGAGTTCCACCCTTATGCCATACTGGTAACGTTTGCAAAACTCTTGAGGCAGAGCCAAACACTGAGGCCAGTTAAATGCCAGTACCATTTGTTGTTTTCCCAACAATACTCTTATGCTTGTCTTCTCAGCCTTGGGATTGTGCTGACTTAGGATATTCATTCCTTTCTCCATGATATCAGCTTCTGGAATAGTTTATAGCACACAAGTAACTGGGCCTGAAAAGAAAACTCGAGAAAACTATGAACATAATATCATGGAATGGAAAGAAAATTATTCAGGTTCTCATGCAACTAACAGCTCTGTAAGACCTACTGCAGCTCTAAGACAGTAGAGTTTAGAGAGGAAGGCATACAAGCAGAGGATGAGGTTGCTTGGCTTGTTCAGCCTAGAGAGGACAAGACTGAAGGGAGACTTCATAGCAGTATACAGCTTCATGAGGGGAAGTGGAGGAGACACTGATCTCCTCTCTGGCCCAGGGAAACAGCACAAAGCTGTGTCAGGGGCAGTTTAGGCTGGATATTAGGAAAAGGTTCTTCACCCAAAAGGTGCTTGGGCACTGGAAAAGAGTCCCCAGAGAAGTGGTCACAGCACTAAGCCTGCCAGAGTTCAAGAAGCATTTGGGCCAAGCTCTCAAGCACATGGTGTGATTGTGGGAGCTGTCCTGTGCAGGGCCAGGAGTTGGACTTATGATCCTTGTGCATCCCTTTCACCTCAGCATATTCTAGGATTCTATGATTTATATTCTTCCCCTCAGCCCTCCTCAAGTGCTTTGCTGCTCCCAGGACAAGTATCCTCTGTCAAACCTTCAAGCCTCATGCACAGTCAAACACCGAATTGGCTTGATTTTGTTGTCACTGACATTCTTCACCACAGTTTTTGACTTCAGAGAGGAGTTCACTGATCTGAAACAGCTTTGGAGCAGTGCTGTAGGGTAACAATTTGCCAGCATGCTCATGTTAGAGGATGCTCACTCTGGAGCATTGGAAGTGATGTATATTTTGGAATGGCTGCATGTGATTTGGTCTGTCTTGCTAATTGCAGTGCCTGCAGTCACTAACCTCTGGCTTCAAAACCAAGAAGCAGAGAGTAGTTATGTTCACATTTCTCAGTGCTAGGCCTCTCTGAAGGTGACTGCTCACACTTGCAACAAACAGCACCTGGCCTTGTGTGTCTGTACTCCAGGTGGTGTCCCAGAAATGCTAACATGTGCTAGTCTGTACTTCAGGGATGTGTGTGTGTGTCTCTTTGTGTGTGTGTGTGTGTGTGTGTGTGTGTGTGTGTGCATATGCCATGGTCATTTTGCATTGTTTTGGTTCAAACTGCAGCAATAATGAGACCTTTACCCTTGTACAGGATTGGTGTTTTACATTAGAAACCTGAAGATATGAGTTGTTTGCTGTGGGTAGAGGAAGAAAATAGGATGGCAACATGCTTGTGGATATAAAAACTGCTGCAATGACATGTAGGATCACTGAGGACAAAGAGAATAAAAACTACCTTTCATCTACAGCTTATTGGGACCCCTACTGTTTTACAGACCCCTGAAAAAAATTGTTTCCATGAAAAAAGTTTTGTTTCAGATGGAATGGAATGATTCACTTCGAAATATGGCCATAGAATACAGTAACATTTATGCAATCTGGAGGATCAGAACTGTGAGCTAAACTGTCTGTCAGGGTAAACATATCTTTCATATCAGCAATACAGTCATCCTTGGAGTTGGGTTTATATAAAGGTTAGCTTATTTTTATTTCACTTATGTGAAATGAAAACAACAAGGAAAAGGCAGAGAAGGGCTAGTCTTTTTTTTTTTTTTTCCTGCCACTTACAAAACAGTTGCTGACAAAGCCTTAGCTGTGGTAAACTGCCCTTCTATCTGGCTTAGCACATGATCTACTCCTCAGTACCCTAGAGCTTAATCTAATATTCTTAACACTAAATTAACTTAGAATGCAAAATTAAAAGAGAGGGGAAGTATGCAGTTATAGTGACAGAAAGAAGATCTTAATGTTTTCATACCTCTGACCTAAATGTAATCAATTTAAACCTTAAAGAGTTCCTAATTTTAAAGGAAATTAGTGACATTTGAATTGCTATTTAATTTTTCATTCTTTTAAACATTTCTTTCTGGACATGGCAGTGCAAAAGAGCAGTCTTACATGGAGCATGTCTATTCTATATTGATGGTAGAAAATGAGTATAATTTCATTGTGGGGATATGTCATAATCAATGGTTTATATTCACATTGCAGTATGTTTTCAAACAATGGACCTACCTGGTATTGAAGGAATATGAAAAGAACAGTTCCTGTTTCTGTCACATGCCTAAATATCAAATGCCAAGGAAACATGAAACTGCATGACAATTATTTGGCCTGTTTGCATATAATCAGAGGAACAAAAATGTAGGAGATTATGCAATCCTTGGGATACCTAAATGCACTTTTCCTTCTGCCATGTCAAGTTGTTGCAGCTGTATATCCTCTGTCCCTCTACTCTGCTCTTTGCCCCTTTACTCCACTTTTCATCTCTTTTTCTTTTCTTTCTTTACTTCCTTTAATGCATCTCTCCCTTCTGAATTTCTCTTTTCTCCTCCTTCATCCTACCCCTTTATCCAAACCCCACTGCTGTGTGCTTATATAGTAGGTCAGGGACTAGTATACCAACATCCATGCTAAGTGTATCATTTATCAATAAAACTTTCTGATGGTTTGTGGACCCTCTGACTCTTTTGTTGCTCCTTTCAGCCAAGAGCATTTACAAATCTTAGGTACTTTCCCCCCCTTTAAGGGCAGGTTGTGGCACAGTGTCACAACACAGATTGAAGAGCTGAGAGGTCAAAACAGAGCTAGTACAAAGCTTTTAATTTAGATAGTATCCATTGCACATTTTAGACTCAGAAAGCTCAAAATCTGTTGGAAGAGTCCCACCTAAATTATTTGGAATATTAAAAAAATTTACATTAAGGTTGCTGAGCCTAAAGTTACACTAAGAACCCTAAAAGAGGTTCCAGCTGCCTTGTCTGATTGAGAATTGGCTCCAGCTTGAAATCTAAGTCAGTTCACATGATAAAAGTGATCCAAGCTGAATCTCTAATGCTAAAACGTAAACCACTACACCAAGTTCAAGAGGGTTCAACTTTAATTACAGTTTCCTAGGATTTATAATAAACACCATCATTAAAAAGCTGCTCAAAATAACTACACTATGGCATTTATTATACTCTTTAATCCAGAAATGAGATACCAGTTTATATTTTTAAATACTTAAGAGCAGTTTCAAGAGATGAAAATGAAATACCTTTGTGTTTCTTAACTACTCACAATATTTCTGTCCTTTTTCACACCAAGTGCAGTTGTCTTTAAACACTGACTTTAAACCAGACCATTTATAAGCCATTTTAAATGTTTCAGTTATTATTTGCTGGATTCAAAATAACAAAAAGTACATATTCCCCTGCCTGGATCTCTTGCTAAAACCCTGTGTTTGACTGCAGCTAACAAGCACCATGTTCCTTTCTTTATACCAAATAATGGAAAACACAGTCAGCACCACATATCCATCTCAGCTCATAAATGACTTGCTCAGTTACAGCCATAGCAGTTTTGTGTAGATGTGTATTTTTTATTAATAAAGAAATCAAAGAACTGCTGAAGATCCAAAGATCAAGCCTTATTTTTACAAAATAAAGAAAACAGCATGCTCTGATTTCCTCAGGCTTTGATACACATTTTACTGTGATTCATGCACATTTACAAGATGTTCCAGTAAAGCCAAATGCTCAATTTTAAGAAAACTTATCAGTTAAAATAAGTGATAGCTCTACTTAGAAATGGTGACAAAATAAGTGTTCTGCATTCTTAATGCTCATACTTTAAATAGCACTTATTCTTTGCATTAGTAGGTGACTGTATAAACAGAAAAAAAACCCCAAAAGATCCACTACTGAACAAGACAAAAATGTATATAAAAATAAAACATTAAGACAGAAAGTTGTGAGATATAAATTTAATGAGAGGCAAATACTGAAAAATTAAAAATCATCTGCAACTTCCATCACTGGCATGTTCCTGAGCAGCTGACATAGAGATATATTTACAGACTTCATGGATTTGCTAAGCCTGTGTGATGAGGTAATCATAAAATCACCTTAATGTAAAGAAGGAACCACATAAAGTCACTGTCTGAGGTTATGAAGACCAGTGGTGGGAACCCTGTGTACTTGCAATATCTGGCCAAGCAGTAAAATTAGACTTTTTTTTTTTTTAAATGATGATTACATGGAAAGTATTCTGTGGAAACAAGGCATGAACATCACTCATGCAGAGGGAAAACATTAGTGAGCTATGCTACTAGTCACCCACCAGGAAGAGACCATATGGATTCCCATTGACTCTGAGAGATACCTTTACCTTTCTTGTTCAAAGGCACAAGTTCTAGACAAGAAAACATCATCTGAGACAGATTGGGAGTGAATGAAGAAATGCTGATGAGGAGACAAGTTGTTCCAAAAGCTACTTTGAAAAGAATCTTCTATTTAACAGTCCAAATATGAACCTGCTGTTTAGTCATGTCTCAATAAAATGCAACGTAAAATATCAGTGGGTGATTGATTTTTATGTGTTTGAAGTGTCAGTGTATCCAGTGTGGTACCTTGTGTGGCATGCTCCAGAGCAGCTGACATAGAGATATATTTACAGACTTCATGGATTTGCTAAACCTGTGTGATGAGCCAACCATAAAATCACCTTAATATAAAGAAGGAAGTGCCAGTGTATCTTGTGTGGTACCTTCAGAAAAATAACTGCCTTTGGTTAGTCAAAGAATTACTTTAAAGAATAACATTAATTGAAGAACTCGTCAGAAACTGTGCCTTCAGTTCCTTCCTTATGCTCCCAACCACGTGTGTGTTTCGCTGCTTCTCGAGGCTTCGATTCTGAGATACTATAAACCAGAATTGAATTGTGTGAGCAAAGCCATTCTGACATGAAAAGTTTCATGCACCATTCAAGAATTTTCTTTGCTACCACTTAAGCCATAGGCTCACAACTGTAGCAAACTCACTCACACCAGAATCAACACTTCCATTTTTTAATGAGAGATGGATCTGAGACCTTTTGCTGATGGCAGTGAGGAAGAAGGAAGAAAGCAGAATGAAAGAAATAATGCTGTGTTTTGAAATATGTTTCTCTGGTAATCAGATCATTAGCATGGTTTGGTGAGCATGGTGGTATTTGGTTGAAAGTTGGACTTTATGATATTGGAGGTCTTTTCCAACCTTAAAGATTCTATGATTGCAGACATTATTTGTTTTATGTAACTAAACTACAGATGTTACAGATGATGTGAATTAAATGTTCACCCTACAGGAAGGAAGAAAAGGAAAAGAAGATTAGAACCTCTCAATGACTTAATTATGTGTTTACAAAGGTGAAGAGTCATGTGGCTTTGCAACAGCTGACCAAACACAAATGGGTTGAGGTAAAATAGGGAGGCTGAAGTGTTTCAATCCCAAATCCAGAAAAAAATGGTGCAATAGCAAATGCTTAAAGAAAGTCCCTGATAGGAGAAATTCTATTGTGTATCTAAACAACAGCAATGCAGTACTAAAAAACTAAATGTGAAAAGGAGGCAAACAGTTCTGTTTCAGTAGTAGAACTAAGAAGAAACATTTATAAAAAAAGTATATTCTTTGGAAAAGTGAAAAGGAGGCAAACAGTTTTGTTTCAGTAGTAGGACTAAGAAGAAACCTTTATAAAAAAAGTATATTCTTTGGAAAGTAAAATTCTGGTCTTGCAGGACTTGGTTAGGGATTCTGAAGAGGGAAAGTAATATCTATGGTTTGATTCACTAATGTAAGGGAAGAAATCTCACATTTCTATCTGCTGCCTTAGGCACAGCACTTGCCCTTCAAGTGGGAGTAATACCTGAAAAAATTTCACCCACTTGATTTTGCCTTCACTAAGCAATGGACTACATTGCTGGTTTGTATCTCCTGTTGACACTATTTTAGATGTATATATATAAGTAATTAAAACTGTTCCAGGGCCAGGGCAGGAATTTGACTGTGTTTGAAGAAACAGAAAAGTTTGTTTCTGTGTGGTTTTAAGCTCAGCTGCATCCTGTGGCTACACTTGCCCTAAGAAATTCCAGAGTGTTCTCTGGACATTCAAACTGAAACAGGGAATGACATGCAAGCATAAGAAAAGTTTATTTTTACTGTGAGGGTGCACAAGCACTAGCAAAGATTGTACAGAGAGATTTACAATCTATTCTATCTATCCTATGGCTGTATATTCTGTGCCTACCTTCATGTGCTAGTTGAAAGCTTCATAAAATCACAGAATCAAAGAATGTTTTGGGTTGGAAGGGACCTTGAATATCACTTAGTTCCAATCCCCCTGCCATAGTCAGGGACATCTTCCACTAGACCAGGTTGCTCCAAGCTCTATCCAACCTGGCCTGGAATACTTGCAGGGATGGGACATCCACCATCTCTGGGCAACCTGTTCCAGTGCCTGATTGTTGTGTGTTTTTCAAATGATCAACTTTCCTAGTTCAGTTCTTGCCTTATGCAAATTCATCACCTGCTGTGGATGAAGAATAGTTCTGTTTCCCCTTAGCTTTCTCAAGTGAAGGTGATTGTTGACTTTCACTGCTTTACAAATAAGCCTTAAAGAAGAAAGAGACAATTTAATGACAGTCACAAAAAATATTCCTCTAGGGCCTTAAAACATTTGCCATCATTTAATTTAGAGCAGCAGCAGCAATAAAACAAAAAGGGATATTTAATTCTCTGGCATCTGTGAGGTTCAATTATTAGATGAGTAACCTGATGAAGTGACCTGAGAATGGTCAAACCAAATAAACACCCATTGTGCAGACAAATGCTAGATGAACTGCTGCTGCTGTCAGTACTTGTAGATGCATGGAATTATTAACAATATTTTAGTGGGATAGGTCATACCTCAACAAGTTAAATCAATAGCAGCACCAAAATCACTGCTGAGTCTAATTTGTAATGGAGGACTAGCACACCTGACCTTGGCCCTCTCTAACAAGCATGCCATCATTAACAGAATACCTAATGAGGGATAAAAGCTTTATTTCACACAGCCTTAGAAACCGGAGAACAAATTAAAACCTCACCATGTAAATTCACAGATTGGAAGCAAAAAAATATTGTAAAACAAGATATTGGCTCCTTTTATTCCATTGCCACCAACTCTGTTAAAATTATGAGCTGGGGGTAAACCTCAACACCCAGAAATTAAGTGAAATTAATCAGAGTTATGTTGTATTCCTCTCATTTGTAGAGAGTTGGAGCTGCTCTGTGCATTAGAAAGGTGAAGTCAAATTTTGCTCAATGCCTGTCACCATCTCAGATTTGAGAGCAATGTAACACTTTTACCTTATACAAATAGAGTTTTCCTTGGTTTTGTTTTGTGTAACACTTTTACCCTATCCAAATAGAGTTTTCCTTGGTTTTGTTTTTGTTTTGTTCTACTTTGCATTCCCTTATAGTAGTTACCTTATTGATTAATTTGAACTACAGTTTGCTGATAGCAGAGTAAATGACAAGGACTATATGTATGATAAACTGCTGGACATCTTCCACCAAAATCTACAGATTTTGCATCATACGTCTCTTGTAGAAAGAGTAGTTCAATTTATAAAAGCATTCTGTACAATAATTACAGAACTTTATAATTTAAGTCCCACTTATTATTTTAACAACAGTTATAAAAACTACATTCATGCTTACTTACTTTAGAATATTATGTCTCATTGCATCTCTGGTCACCTCTGTGTAAAATTGAAGGCACTTACAAAGGTCATATAGGTGCTTAGAATTTTTTTTATGGCATAATATTTTTTTAGTGCTGAAAACTGTACAAGGTGGAACTTTACGGAAGAAGTTATCACTTTTCATCGGATTAAGATATATATATATATATATATTTAGTTCCCCTTCCCCTTTGTTCCTTTCCCTTCTCTTCCTTTCCCTCTGTCAGAAAATGTACATATCTTTTTTTTTCCAAATGAGAGTCAAAGATTCAATTTAGATAGAAATATGCATATATGTAGCCTTTGAAAGACAACAACTGAAAACAAAAAATAAAAGAAAAGACAGGAAAAAAATAATTTTAAAGTATTTACTTTTTTTTTTTTTTTGAAGAAATATTATAACATCAGAATCAGGCTACAGATGCAAAAATGTATCCCCCTGATTTCCTAGTGACTGACTTAGGTTGACTTTACAGTTTTGAAACCTATGCAGTGTTTCAGCTTTTTACTTTGGGAAAAAATGGATAAGTCATAGAAAAAAATATATCAAACTCAGAGTGAAATAGGTACTGTTTTGAGGGCAAGATACAAGTTCAATTCTTATCTTGTTTGGCATCAACTTTACCAGAAGCAAAAGGATTTCCTGTCATTCTGAGGTTGTTTAACCTTTTAGTTTAAACCAGTTTCTTCTAAAATAAATCATTTCTAAACCAAATAATTCTATTTTGAAGGAAACTGTTCCAAAGCTTTATTTTGCTATAGCTGAAGGTAGCCCTTTGAACACATTTGGTAAAATTTTCCCACTTGTTTTTTTCATGCTGTTATTTTGTGCATTTGTTTTGTATTGTGCGTTGTTGGCTTTTTTTTAATCTGAATCAATTCTACAATTCAATCTCAGACTTTTTTTTTTTTTTAGAGCATATCTTTTTTATTTTTAATCTGGATCTGAACTTTTTAAAGAAACTAACTAGTAAGCAGGTCTAATACTTCTTGTCTCAAAATTGATAAGAAAATATGATATGCAAATGACCTAACATAGACTGACCTTGGATTTTAAAGTATAAACAAAACAGTTGTATTGGTGGCCCAGGGAATCTGGTCATATCTACTGCTATGTAAGCCAAAGAAGGATGTTTGGTTCAGAATTCAGTCCCAATACTTAGTGTTTCCCCATGGGACATGTAACCCAGATCCTTAATCAAACTTAATGTTCTTTTGCTGGATTCCCTCCACGATGTCGATGCCTCTTTAGTGCTGGGGAGACCAGAACTGGACACAATACTGTAGGCATGGCCTCATCAATGCTGGGAAGAAGGGAAGGATCATCTTCCTCAAGCTGTGAATAACATTCTTCCTAATGCAGCACAGGATACCATTATCCTTCTTTGCAGAAAGGGTTCATTCCTGGCTCACCCCAGGACTCTCAGGTTCTTTTTTGCCAAGCTGGTTTCCATATGGGTGACTCTAGAAATCCAGAAGATAAGGAGCTAATGTGCATGTCTGAAACACCAATAGCCAAGTGGCAGTGGAACCAACCAAGGACTGTTGGTAAGAACATGCTGTGAAAACTGGCAAGAAAAGAACAGGATGTGGCTGGAAAAGGGGCCACACAGAGGTAGGACAGGACTTTTCTGAGACAAATGTCCTTGTTCTGGCTCTTGGAGATAAGCACAACACAGTACAGTGCAGGCACAGGAATGAGGTTCAGAAGTGGATGTGGACTGTGCACCAAAGGTCATAGAAACATAGAATCATAGAACCATTAAGGTTGGAAAAGACCTCCAATATCACTGAGTCCAACCCTTGGTCAAAGGACCCTTGAAGTGGATCTGACGGGGGTGGATCAAGATCACTAAAGACCTCCAAAGCCCTCCAACCCATTTTCAGAAAAGTCTAGAAGAATGGATAGCACATGATGACTAGTTTGCATATAACATCTCCTAAGTGGGGAGACTTACCTATAAAAAGGTTCACCCCACAAAGCCCAGGAAGCACCCCTAGGACCCTGGACATCCCATGAGCTGGATCAACACTGGAGCCAGGACTGGTGATCTTTCTTTCTTCCTTTCTTTCCCTCTCCTTAACCTTTCCTCTCTATTATCTTTCAGCATGCCCCCTATTCAAAATTGACAGCTGTGTGTTTATTCTATAAAATGAGCAACTAATTTATACCAATTTCCGTTCCATGTGTATAATTTGCTATTAAAATTTTCTAAGTTTTTGCAGACCCTCTGACTTTTGTTGTGTCAGTCACAATCTTCAATCTTGGTTGCTCCATTTCCTTACAGGATGGGACATCACAGTGACCCCCAGGATATATTGTGCATAGGGATGTTCTTCCATAGGTATAGACTTCGTAATTCTCCGCCTTGAACTGTCCCAATTGCCTTTGAATGCTGGTAGCTGTGATTCTTCTCTAACTTCTCCTACCTTGCTATTTTGCTTCCTGCTCCAAATGTATAAAATTAAGTCCTACCAAGAAATAAGCAGGCAATAGTAATTTTTTTCATGCTCTCATTCCTGTGGAATCACTTCATCCAGGGAGAGGGACCTTTGTGTTCAACAGATCTCTGGAGACAGTGAAATAACTGGATGGAAAATAGAAGCAGGATATCAAAATGCAGGCACAGGTGAGATAAGGAGTTATCAGTGGGAAGGAAGGACTACCTTTGTCACAGAGAGAACAGCTTTTGCTGTTGCTTACCAGCTGCTCTCTGTGGCAGCTCACCCACTAGAGACTTGGACAAAATACTGGGGAAATGATTACTCCTTGAGGCAACACACCAACAGATTATTAAGTGTCCCAAGGGTTAAACCACTTAGAATAGAAGTACATTGACTATGATGCTTTTTACCTTGGAGGTGTTTTCTGGTGCAGGACAGATTATATTAGATGTTTCAGTGATATGGAGAGGATTTAGGTACATTAAATTTATCCCCTGTTGAGTACCTGCAGGCAGCACATAACCAGAGTACATAGTTTCAGCTTTTATCTCAAGCTCAGTGCCTGCAAATGGGTACTGCCACCCTCTCACTGTAAAGTTGGTTTTGGGCACTTACTGTCATGCATACCACTATGGTGTGTCTTCAAATATAAGAATTTTTTAGAAGTGAATGTGACCAAGTTTCATTAGGGCATTACATCATGCTGTAAGAGCAGCAGAACAAGGGGCTTAGTGAGCTGATGAAGTTCAAAGGATAAACTTATGAATGATCTCTGATTGAGGAACAGCGAAAAAATAATGCAAGGCACTGAATCACTTTTTGCTGCTGAAAAGAAGGAAAAGGAAAGAAAAGGAAATCAAGACATTCTGGCTATGAACTGTCTAAACCTAATTTTGTGCTTTGGTCAGCTATATAGCACTGTACTCTTTAACTTGGTCAGAGCTTCATAGGTAAAGTATGGATTTATTGCAAAAAAAAAAAAAAGGAAGCATCTTTTCTATTTCAATAGGAATCAAGTCTCTTGCTTATATCATCCTTTCCACCTTTCTAGCAACTTGCATACATCTAAACTTAATAAAAAGCTCTTATTTTAATGCAGTCTTTTTCATGACATGCTGCAGCTAAACAGGAAACACATTGTTCTTTAGTTTTTGACAGTGGAAAAATTGGTAAAATTGCTATGAAATCCAGGTCATATATGTGTCTAAATAAAAGGTGGATTTCTGATTTTATGTTGTTTGTAATGGGCTGATGCTCCAATGAACTTTGAATACTCAAAAGCAATATTATTTTCTTCTGTGGATGTAGATGCCAAACTTTAATCCTCCATTTCATACTTTCAGCAGAGCTGCAAAAAAAAAAAGCAACATTTAGAAGTAATTTTTTTACTGAGGTAAATGTCATGCAACATTTAGCAGTAATTTTTTTACTGAGGTAAATGTCAGGACTTGTGATCATTTTTTGTTTTGTTTTCTTCTCTTTTCATTTAATGATTATTGAAGGAGTCTTGAGCACCATAGAATCTGCATAGGATAATCAAACCACCAATGAGTGGGGATTAAACACCAGCCATATTTCAAAATGGTCACATCACTGTATGGTGCAACACGTACACCTCAGAGAGCTGAGATGTGGAAACTACAATGATTCTTTCCTTCATCATTCCCAACCTCACCTCAATTTTGTAATGGGTATGGGGCAGGTGTGCCATCATTGTGTTTTCACCTCATTAGCAACAGGTATCTCACTCTGGCAGGTGTGCCATCATTGTGTTAGCACCTCATTAGCAACAGGTATCTCACTCTGCTCCCTCTGTTCACAGAATGGATTATTTGGGTGGCCTAGGTGCCTTCAAGCCATCTGCCACCTGGGAATGACAACTATTTTTCCTCCAAAAGGGCATGAAAATTCCCTGTGTTGCAGTTTGACAAGGCAAATGAGGAGCTGTTGTAATTCTGGAATGCCTGATGGTGCAGACAAAATAGGTCCAGGAATGAGGAACTTGGTGGTAGCTGAAGAAAGAAGGAGCTTTTATTGGTCCTGCTTATTGTAAGGTCTACAGAGCAGCTCAGAAGGAGAGAGCAAAGAGCTACTCTCCTGTTACTACTTGTCTCTGAGGCAAGGAAACTGGGGTTCTTGTTAATAACTGCCTTGGAGTGGATTAGAATGAAACAACACTGAATGACCAATAGGAGACAGATTTATTTTAAAGCAATTTAATTGTAGTGAAAAGGAGGTGTGTACCCATTTGGGGCTTTTTTCAATAAAAGTATCATGAAGAAAATGCATAATGAAAAGAAAGAAAGAGAAAGAACAAGAGTAGATAGTGGAGAAGAGAGACATCACCACCTATGGATCCAGTGATGAGACTTGATTGTTGTAATTTTGATGTCTGTGATCAGCAATGGTCAGTCTTGATTTGTTGGAGGTGAGGGCCCGTGAAACAGTTTGTCAGGTTATATACATTAAAATTAGCTTAGGAATACCTAGATCTCTCTCCAGGGAGGATATTCTTCAAGTCTGGTGCAACAATATGAGGCATGAGTAGACTTCTTATGGAGAGTTGGGAGTTTCTTGGTGTTCTCAATCCCCCTCTACTGCTGTTGCCTGCTCCTTGTTATATGGTTGCCTTGGATCCAAACAGGAACTTTGGCTCCAGACAAGTGTTGTTCTACCTTCATATGGCTGGCTCCCTTTGCCAGGCATGCCCTGTTTTAAATTGCCCACTTGAATGGTCATCAGTGTTTCAGGAATAGCAATGCATTAACTCCTTACTTTCCCCTTCCTTTTCTCCTTCCCCTGCTCCCTTACTTTGGCTTTATTTCTTTTCAAAATTGAACCTTCAAACTGAGACTATTGTGATTTCTTGGCTGATGTTTTGAATTTTTATTGTATTTCTTATCTATGATAAATCCCTGTAGCACTGAAGGGATAGTTGATCTGAATACATTCAAATTTGATTCATATGCAATGGCTTAGACCAACAACAGCTCTCATGCCTTTTTTTTGTCAGGGATGTCTAAATAAAGTTTTGTACACACACACACCTGCAAAATGCAACAGAGGTATTAGAGGACAGCATACAAAGATATTTTACCTCCCAAAGATCTCCACTGAAGCACATACATTTTTATGGCAAATACTTTTCAACTGCTCCAGTGTTGAACAAATTCATGGGATTGCCAAGGTGTTGAGATCTCTTAATTTTTTCTGATGTTTCTCTTGTCACATTTAGCCAAGGTTTACAGATGCCTGCTTGATATAGATGAGTTTATGAATAACCAGAAAAATTGCCACTAAGATTTTGTTCATTTTCAAATACTATCTGTGTACTGTGGTGCCCAGATTGATGCAAAAAAACACCTAAGAAATCCATTCTTTGGGTTGGCTTTCAAACACCCAAACTTCCCAGACTAACCTAGGCACCACCTGGGCACAGATGTGTCACCACCATGTACCTGAGAATTCTTCTGTATGATAAATTTCCAGTGAAAAGAAATATTTAAATACAGCCTTGGAAACTTGTTACATGTGATTTCCAAGACAGAATACCAAACAAGCATTTCTGCAAGGTTCTGATGGGGATAGACCTCACCATGCCCAAGAGCCATCCCAACTTAGATGTTTAAAATCTGAATGGTTATTAGTCCTGCTAATGACCCAGAGCAAGAACAACTCCATCATAACTCAAACCCCTACTATGCAAAAAGAGTTCTATATAATAAAGAACTTAGAATCATAGAATCATTAAGGTTGGAAAAGACCTCTAATATCATCAAGTCCAACCTTTGACTGAATACAAACTTACACCAAAAATTTGATGCCTGGATGCATGCTGATTGCATGCAGTATTTCAGCCTTCTTCAGCAGGCATTTGAGAGAGGAGCAAACACCTGCAGAAAATGATGCAGGGTTTAAATGAGATCTTTCCACTTGTGGAGGTGGCTTTCTGACTGAGAGGTCCCAAGGTAAAAAGTGCCTCAGTTTTGTAGAAAAGAACCTCAGTTCAACAGTCAGGGTGCAGTGAAATTGATTCAGACTTTACAGTGTAAAATAAAGGGATAATTGGAAATACATGAAAAAGATAGTCTGGCAATACTGATTGGTCTAATAAACAGCTGACCAGATACAATCTCATGCTCTGGATTGCTCAACAGATATCACCATATAGATTAGACTTCACTAGTTGCCTAAACACACTTTTTGTTGTATTCCAGATGATCCAGGATGTTTTCATCTTGTGTGACCTTATCTGTTTCTCCGGGGTGCAAATCATCCATAGATCTTATGTTTTAGCTATTTTATCCAGTCGTATATACCTTAAGAAACTGAAGCTGTCCAAACCAGAACCGAATTGAACACAAACACCATAAAAATCCCACATTTCATCTGTCTTTTCACTCTCAAGGATTTGGTAGAATTCTTGGGAGAAGTGAATTTGAAGGTGAAACTTGAAGGCAAGAGGTATTTAACAACTCAAGACTCGGCACTATCGTAAGAAAGATCCCCTACATATGCTTGAAACCAGACCATGCTAGTTTTTCAAGACTAGTAGGTAAGTGTTCATGACAATTCATCTTAAGAGTGCTTTGATGAGATGTTTCCCAAGGTTTACCTTTCAAAATTCAGTGAATTATTCATGAACACTACAGGTTGATTTCATCTCTACAAAAAATTCATGACCTCTTTATTCACTTCTTTGCTACTGTCAGACTCCTCAGGGCTCAACAAGTGTTTTAATAAAATGTCATTCCAACTACGTGCACCACGGAATATGAACTTTTCTGGAGTTCAGAAATGAACTAAATCACATTCTGATTTTTCTAGTATTATTGGATATTATATAAATTAAACTAGAGCTGTCAGTATATCAGCATTAAAGGTCATATATAATTTTGCCACAATCTCGGAGACAATTGCTAAAGGAAAACAGAACACAAACACCTAAAGTTTAACATATGAGTAAGTCTTCACTTTTCTGTGATTCAGAAAAAGTCAGAATGCATTCATTATAGGGAAAAAAGATTTATAATATCTATTCCAAGATGTTGACTATTGCATTTGTCCCTTGTAGCATAGTTAGACAGAACTCTGCCTTATTTCATGAAAATTATCTCTCATTTATGAAATGGATAAACATCAAAATAGCCAATATTTGTGGTTTTGAACATGTGGCTGTGGTTTCTTATTTGAACACATCTTACTAGCCCTGATCATCTCAGAGAATCATCACAGTGTGGAGAAAACAAGCGGAGAGAAGAGGATGTTTATGAAAAGTCTTATTTCAGCCTTCACTTGCTACTATTCAGAATGTGAGCTTGTGAGTAAGAAACCTCGATTGTCCCATTTCCTCTATATCCTTCCTGCCTCTGCAACATTCTCATAAACTGTTGTCATTCTTAGTAAATAAAACTGGTGATTAAAGAGCTATACTCTAGTGACTGCTGAAACTTAAACATCCTCATTTGCATGAGAATAAAGCACAGAAAACAGAAGTAATCACAATCACAATTCTACTCACTGGTGCAGGGTTGTGGGTTTTGTTGTGGGGGGTTTTAGCTTTTTTTTTTTTAAATTATATAAACCAAATCATATATAGAAAAAGAAAAGGGTGAGAGCTTTAATTTTGTTCCACAACAGATTAGCAAATTTAGATTCTGTTTGGGAAGTGATAAGGGTTTCCTCTACGGGTTCCCTGCTGTAAGTGAAACAAATAATTGTTAGACTCATGGACCTGTGAGGCAACAAATCCACATGATGCTCTGGAGAGGACTTATGGAGATAAAGACACATTTTTATTTACTGCAAAAAAAAATACTGTTTCAAAAGATCTAATTCCTAGACAAGATCACTTCTGCAGAGCATCAAGATGAGAATGACTCAGGCACCAAAACAGATGTGGACTCAAAGTTTATGCTTCTAATCTGTGATCATATAATACTCACACAACTTTGCCTGTGCCTCCAGTTTGCTATTGTTCAAATGCTATGATTAATAGTTCTCATTTCTCCATCATCACACTCCTGGTCTGAGGACACTAGCCTGCCAGCACTTAAATAGCCAGTACCTAAAAAGATTTGGGTCATCTTTTAGATTGGTCATCCAGATTTAGATTAGACATTGTGAACAAATTCTTCACAGAAATGGTGCTCAAGCATTGGAATAGGTTGCCCAGGGGAAATGCTGGAGTCACCATGCCTGGAAGTATTCAGAAAACATGTGGATGTGGTACTTGAGGATATGGTTTAGTGGGGAACATGGTGGTGGTGGCAGCTGAATTGATGATCTTAGAGGTATTTTCTGACCTTAACAATTCTATTATACTATGATCATAGAATCACAGAATCATAGAATCATCGAGTCCAACCCTACCATGGTTACTAGACCATGGCACTAAGTGCCACATCCAGTCTCAGCTTGAAAACCTCCAGGGATGGGGAATCCACCACCTCCCTGGGCAGCACATTCCAATGCCTGACTACTCTCTCCATAAAAAAATCTCTTCCTAATATCCAACCTAACCCTCCCCTGGCAGAGCTTGAGTCTGTGCCCTCTTGTCCTGCTGCTGGTTGCCTGGGAGAAGAGACCAACCCCCACCTGACTCCAACCTCCTGTCAGGGAGTTGCAGAGGGCATGATTCTGTGATCTGACTGAGCCATGCACTATATGCAGCCTCCTTGATTGACTGGAGTATTTGAACTCCCAATCTAAAATCACTCCCACCTTTGGGTGATTCTTTGAAAATCAGGATCTGGTGTACCTGCAGTTAATGTGTCTAAAATCACTCCCACCTTTGGGTGAATCTTTGAAAAACAGGATCTGGTGTACCTGCAGTTAATGTCAGGTAAGTTGTGTTTCAGGCACCTGCCCTATGTATCTTTTGAGATGTTGTGTGACATTGTGAGTAAGTTGTGTTTCAGGCACCTGCTCTATATATCTTTTGAGATGTTGTGTGACATTGTGTCCTTGAGTTTAAGTTTCAGAAACCATAACTGCTCATTTACTCTTCTTCAGCTGAATCAGTAATAGTCTTTCCAGTCATCTGGAATCAGTTATCCATGGATGATAAACCTTGGATTTTAAAAAAAAAAATAAAAATGAGTACTTTATATGCATTTTTAAATTATCTGTATAAGTAATGTGCTAACAGCAGAAATCGGGCTTGAAAAAATAATATATTGAGTGGACAAAAAGGAGCCAAAGGGCCTAATCTACAAAGGGATCTGGGTTACTAAAACCAACTTATCAGCTGTGTCATTCAGCTACTTCTTCAGCCCCACCTGAGGAAATTTATTTTTTTTCCCCCCAAATGCTTTCACACTGGCTGCTTTCACCTTTTAAGGAGATAGCTAAGTGGTGGGCTAACAGTGCCTAAAGAACCCGTCCCAGTGCATCTTTCAACTGCATAGCTACTGAATCAGACAGAATAAAATAAAAAAGAAAGGTAATATTTTAACTTCCTCTCTTTTCTTGACATTATTTTTATCTAACATCTTCATTGCTTGCTACAGATTTCTTGTGTAGTGAAACACTATCTTTTCTTGGATACTTTTCCTGTTTATGTGCATGTGTATTTTACTGGATTATAACTTGATATTCTTAAGGCAGCTAGCAGCATTTACTAGACAATGAAGACACAATTTCTCATGAGTCTAGTAATTTTAGATTTTTAGAAATCAGCTGGAGACTGCATAAAATATCCCTGCTTGCCCAGATTCTATTAACATCTGGTAAGCCAGGTTTATCTTCTGTTCCCTTTAACTTGGGGTGATTGTTTTTCCACAAGCAATATGATTACAGCATACCTGTGTCCCAGCAGCAAGATAGTATTTGTATTATTATTAGGAAATGCAGTAGAAAAGTTTGTCTTATTAGGTCTCATATTGCCTGCTGGCTTTGAGAGCTCTGAGATATCCCTTGACAGCAGTAGGATGATCAAGCTGTACAGTGGACGTCAATTCTGAGTCATTCAAGATGTTTACCTTATTTAAAAAATATAAAAAAAAGACAAAAAAACCCCAACCAGTTTCTTGTAACTAGTTGATGTGAATAACCATAGTTTTACTGCATTCAGTGGGACTGCATTGATTTGTGTCATCTGAGAACACTTAGCTTCTGTATTACACTCAACTGAACTAAAAAACCCCACAACAAACAACACAAAAGCAAACTTGTGGGTTTTTTTCCATTTATTTCAGCTGGATTTGTTTGTTTCTATTATCCACTACAATTGTTAAAGTCATTGTATCTTCAGCAGCTTAGCATTAAGTATTCACCTACCAGAGAAATCACCACCCACAGTCAATGACACATGAAACCTCCTAGAGTTTTAGGATGACAGATTACTGCATCAAGTATGCCAGAGATCAGGTAGTGGGCAGTGTATGCAAAATCATGCCAGCTACTGAAATTAAGTGGCATTTTCTCTTGTCTTTCTACTTGGGCATAATAAAAGGTCTCCAGGAAAGACACTTGGTGATTGACAGTAAAACTTCACATGTGTACAGCATGTGTATTGAATGACCTTCATCTGCTGTTCTATTAGAAGAGCAAAGTCGTTATCTTCTTCAAAAGGCAAGGGTGATATATAAATTCTCACTTTGTACTGAGATGCCACCCACATCAGAAGAGGCATCTTCTGTGCTGGTCCTTGGAAATGGGACTTGTCCTTTATTTTTCTTGTTTTAAAGACTACAAAGGATATTGGGTAACAACATAAGCCCTTAGAATCCAATCATTTTTCTCTGATAAAAATCGCAGGCTTTAGGAAAACTGATATTTTGGTACAATTCTGATTTAAATTATGGACAAATTAGCAGGGCAGATTGTCAATAGATGTCCCTTGTTACAGGGTGGGGAAGACAAGCTCTGAAGACACCTTTGAAATTTCAGTAACATAACTTTTAATTCCTTTTGACAAAAGCAGGTAAGGGTTCAGAAAAAGCTTTGCATACACTCTAAGTGCAACCATGTCCTTGAAACACAAGTGTATAAGGTTTTAACACATAAGCATATATACACATGTCCATATGTGTGTACCCTTTTTGAGGACAGAATCTCTCTGCTGTGCTACTGTCCAAGGTTAGGTTCAGCAATCTACTCATGAGTCTGAGAAGGAATGTCCTTTGGGCCTTGCAGAGACTGAGTGTCGGGCAGGAGCATCTCTGTGCTGCCCTTGAAGTCACACAGTCCTGATGCTTTTCTTGTGCTGTGTCTCATCTCCCTCACTGGAGGGATCTCTGGCCCTTACCTCTAAGCTTTCCCTGGATCATCTTGACTGCTCTCTCTAATTGGGATCCATGCAATTTATGTGCAGGTTTTGTTTCTAGGCAAACACCTTTCTACATTTTAGGCTGAACAGTAAGACTATTGTCTAAAATTTAATCACACTGTATTGTTAAACAGGTTATCATCCTGATTAGAGGGTGAAGACTTCTCTAAAGCACTTAATATAAGTTCAACCCTAGATATTTGACTAGTCAGCAGTGTTGGGGAAACCAACCCATAATATTCCATTGCATTCCACTTAACATTCACAAAGCCTCATGGGATAGTTGGCAAGATAAATAGAGACACAGGAATAGAGAAAAGCTGGTGAGTTTAGCCTACATCTCCTGCTCTGATTATATTGAATTTTTAGTTGCTTTGGGCTTGGATTTTTTTGCTACATTTTTTTTCTTTTTGTTTCAAGTGGTGCTTTTTGGTGTGTTTCCTGTGTCAGTGTGGTTGGGGTCTTTTTTGTGTTTTATACTTTTTTTTTGTTTGTTTTTTATTATTTTATTTTAAGGCTACAAAGCCATCAGGTTGAGATTACAAAGATTAAGGGGAATCATGTGTTTGACAGTATTAAACCCATGATGATAGAAAAAGCTGTCAGAGAACACTGGGTACAGTTGAATATATGAATGAATATATGTACAAATGTTAATAAATATATATTGCCAATTACATAAATTAAATACTATATAATGCTTATTACATATTATTATATGCTGTTAAATTACATTGTTATTATATTATATCACATACATGATATATTATGTTTATTAAACTTAATAATTAAAATATATTCTTTAAAAATAGAAAATATATAAAATTAAAATAAGTACAATGACCTTGACTGTCATTATAAAGTTCTGGAACACAGCTTGAATCATCTTCTGCCTACAGCTTACAAGTAGGGATAAATATGCAATTTTTCTACAGTTTATAGTTGTACTTATTAAAGAACTGGTATTGCACTAGCCCTAAAACTAAACTAAAAAGTCTGGTTGCACAAAATATTCATTTCATTTAGGCAGTTTCCAGCAATTTTCTAGGAAGCCCTTCTAGGTGCTTACTGTTGATTTAAACATTTGTCATGGCATGGAAATGTTGCTTTGGGAAACCTTTTCAGTTCATCCTGTTTGACAGGGAACACATACTCCTTTTGACCTCTAGCCACACACAAAGACCTGGCTCATGTCCAGATTTGTGCTTATACAAAAGTCATGACCTTCTGACAAGGGTCCACATCTTCTTTTTTCTCCTTCTAAGTCTCCACTTCTCATCAAGAGTCTGCAGGGTGCAGAAGAAAGTGCAACAGAGAGACTCACTAAACTTAGGTTAAAAAAGGTTTTTGCACCATCTCTGTGACCTGTAGGCAGAAGACTTAGTTAAAGCTTATGCACAACAGTTTCAATGAAGTATAGACATTACCCAGAAGAAAGCACAGTTAGGTCTTCACGAGGAGCTAAAAGTTATGTTGTACCAAATATCTGCTTGTTCAGTTACAAAATCATCTTTTTTTTCCATATGCAATGGCTAAGTAGAATGTGTTCTTTGAGACCAGCCATGGGGGACATGTCATGGTTTAACCCCAGCTAGTAAACAAACACCATGCTCACACATGCCTCCACCAATGGGATAGGGGAGAGAA
>NW_008658664.1:0-19844 GCF_000695815.1 Acanthisitta chloris
GCTGCTGCCCCCTGGTGGTGGAAACCCAGAACTGCAAGAGACCCGCCTCGCTGCTGCCCCCTCGTGGTTGAAACCCGGAACAGCGAGTTCCACACCTCGCTGCTGCCCCCTCCTGGTGGCATCCCAGAACTGCCAGAGACTCGCTTCGCTTCTGCCCCCTGGTGGTGGAAACCCGGAACTGCAAGATATCATATTATACACATATCATATACACACATATCTCTCTTGAGGCATTACAAGGCTCTTGTCTTTCTTAACTTCATTATTATCTATGGCTCTGCTGCAGAGATTTCATATATATGCTCAACTTGAGGGAAGACTCTGGGTCTTATATGATGCCTTATGACAGCAGAAATGTTTATTAAGGTTTCTGTTAGGACATGAAGATATCATGAACTTTAACGCAAGGCCTTAATCTATTATTCTGCAGAACAGATTAGGTGAAAAAAAGGTGTTAAAAACAAATAGAATCTGATGGATAGAGGCGACTGATTTTTGAAGAGCTTTGGAGGGTCTGAGGGTACTTGAAGGAGCAGGATCTCTGTTTTCCAGCAGAACAAAAATTCTCTCTAACTGGTTATTCTTCTGTCTCATCTCCTTTTGGCATGAAAGAAAGGGGTCAGGAAGAGGTGCACAATATTCCACAATTGCAAGAGAGACCAGAGAGGCCTGAAACATTGTGCTATTCTGTTGCGAGAGAAGGCTGAATGCCACTGTACTCCATGTCTCTGTTCCCCCATCAGGAAGCCTGGTGAAGTGTGGAAACAAGAACCCATACAGTTCTTTTCCCACCATTGTCACAGAAAGGATTAGGGACAGACACAGAGGGACAAGGATTTCACAAGCAGACATGGCAGGTGGGAGAGCAGAAAACCTGGGTGGGTAATCAGTAAAGCAACAGCTGAGGAAGGAATGAGAGATATGGGGACAAAGCAGACTGAAGTCATGTATGCCTGAGAAGGCAGTCACAATCTAGTGAGTTGATGTCCTTGCTGGGCAAATAGACACTTGCTACGTGATGGTTTAACCCCAGCCATCAACCAAGCTCCACACAGCCAGTTGCTCACACCTCCCTGATGGGTTTGGAGAGAGAACCAGAAGGGTAAAAGCAAGAAAACTCATGGGTTGAGATAAGAACAGTTTCATAGGGAAAGCAAAAGCTGCACGTTCAAACAAAGCAAAACAAAAAACTCATTCCCATGAACAGGTAGTTGTTCAGCCATCCCCAGGAAAGCAGGGCTGCTTTAAGCATAATTGTGACTTGGGAAATCAAACACTATTAGTCAAAATGTTCTCTCCTACTTCCTTCTTCTCCCCAGGATTTATGTATTGAGCATGACGCTACATATGTCTGGATTTTCCCTTTGGTTTGTTGTGGTCAGCTGTCCTGTCTGTGTCCCCTCCCAATTCCTTGTGCACCCTCAGCCTGCTCACTAGTGGGATCAGCAGTGTGGGAGACAAAAAAGGTCTTGGGTCTGTGCAAGCCCTGCTCAGCAGTAATGGAAACATCCCTGTGTATTCAGCACAAACATAAAACATAGTCCCATACAAGCTAATGTGGGAAAAACCCCTCTATCCCTGTCAAAACTAGAACAGAAGGGCAAATAATTACCTTTTAATTTTGAGTTTGGGAAAAAAATAGAAATTCGTCACCAGCAGGCTACACATAATCCTGTGCAATTTGTTCTGAGCTCTGTTTTCCAGCAGGAGCTCCTGACTGATGGCCATCACCTTGGTCTTACAATTGCACTGTTAACACTGAGTTATCACAAGTGATGCATACACATTGTGAGTGCATAGGATGGGCCCAAGATTCAGGAAGGATACAGTTTTTCTAATAGGTCCCAAAGGTTTTGGTGATTAGTAATACAGGGTACAGCTATGAAAGATCAATTATTTGCCTTGACCCAGAGAGAAAAAAATCTAATGCAGGTAAAATTCCAGGTCAAAGAAATACAGCAGGAGTGCCAGCATATTCTGAGCTTGGTTCAGAAGAAAACATAGATGCATATTTTTCTCAAAATATGCACCAATATAAAAAACATTTTAATAGCTTCAGAAAACTTTTGCCATTTGTCCAACTGGTGAGTCAGTATTATGCTGTAAACTTTGATTGTGATAACATAGCTGTGTGATGCATACAGCTTTCTCCTAGATCATGCATTGGTGAGAGATACAGATAGACCACAAAGTTGCATCAACAGAGAAGAATTCAACAAATACATCTGTGCCTCTCTGAAATGAAAATGCCAGCAAATGTCATCAATGAAAATGCCAGCAAATGTCATCAGTATACACGAAACTCCCACCAGGAAACCTCTCACCATGGAGGCCTAAAGGCCTGTCAAAACTAGAGGGTGTGCTGCAGGACAGCACTTGGGCAGCAGTATCCTCACAGGTCTCCAGACCAGTGCCCAAAATCTAGCGTTAGGACAACTCTGGTTTCATTTTTCATCTCTTATTAGGGATTCCTGGTGATGCTTTTCAAATAGTGGTGTTGCAAATTCCTGGACACTAAATTTAATTATTAAAAAACAAATCCCCCCAAAAGATTTTTAAACAATAAATTCTTGACAAATGCCAACAGCTATTGAGTAGTTTAAAATGTGTCAAACTCTTCATGCAATACCATCGGTCTTGAGTGTCTCCTTCTGACATTTAAAAAAAATTACTGTTAGAATATTATTAGATATTATCACACAGATAATATTAGATATTACTAGAATTTATCTTCTTAAGGAAGGCAGTGAGAAGAAACATGGTTTTGCCATTCATTCCTCAATACTCTAAAGGTAATCTCTCCATGATTTTATGGACAATATAGTCCTGTAACATTAATCTAGTACCTACACTGACATTTTCTGGCTTTTGCAACATAAGCAAAAGTGTAATTTATTTTATTTGTTATCTGGTGCCCCAAAACACCTTTCTTTGTTACATGACAAAGCCACATTTTACCCACAGAACAGGCCATCTTATTTCTTACTTGTGCTTTCTTAGAATACTAACAAACAAAGAAGATTTTATTAATTTTTTTTCTCTTAAATGAGCTGCTATAACAAATCCTGTCTATGATACCCCTGCAAGTGTTTTTGAGAAGCATTTACATAAGTCTGTAAAAAAATCCATTATACATGTTGGAGGAAGCTGTAGTAGTCTGGGACAGGTGAAGAAAATTTTGCCTAATTAAATCAGAAAAGAAAGCATAAGCATGCAAGCAGTTGCATAAATATTTCTGTAATGGAAAATAACTTACTTGTTTTGAAGTTGATAGCCATTAGGTAAATGCTAGGACTTTAGGATATTGTTCATGTAATAACAGCTCCACTAAAAATTATTAAGGACTATTAAGGACAGCAACACATATCTAAAAACATGTGAACATGGGCAATGAAACATAAGGCTTTTCAGATTGCACTCATAATTAGACTGCGCACTATGCCATTGCATAAGCCATTGAACACAGCCTAACCATGGCAGCATTTCAGTCTTTTGTGGACTAGTTTCCAAATGAATTTCCAAAACTCACCTGGCTAAGTTCTGAACAGTCTCATCTAACTTGCAAGCTAGTTGGACCACATGGCCTCCAGAGGTCCCTTTGACCTTAATCTTTAAATCTGTGTTTTCAAGCTGTTCACTGTATCATGAATAGTGAAAGCTGAGTCTTACAATTACAGGATCTGCTTATTTAATTAAAAAAGAGTACAGCAAATATTATGGGAACTAATAAACACATAAAAATGAAAAACAGGTCATGTCTATAGCATTTGTTATTTGTAAATAAAAACTTCATTTCTGTGTATGAACTTATTTTATCAGATAACATTAAGACAATTAACACTGCCCTCAAATACCTGCATTCTTCTGTATTTGGTTTGCTCAGCAAATACAAGAATATTTAATAAAACTATTAGTTTGACTCACTAGATCCTTTCAGTAGTAATCGCAGTAGTATACGAATCACTCCTTGTTTAGATTCAGGTTTTGTCTGGCCTTTATATCAGTTTCAAAAGTTTCCCAAAGACTGTCCTTGGCTCAGGTTTTCATATTTTAATCTCCATAAATAATCATTAATAGTTATAAAAACTACGCCTGAAAAAAATTGTCTTACGGTAAGAAGCAAATACAAACTGTGTGTAGGACATAATTACAATGCTTAGGATTAATTTGTAAGTTCTACAAACTTTAAAAAGTACTGACATGTTAATAATTATAGCACAAATATTTAAGCAAATGTGTGTGTAAAGGAGTTTCTGGAAGTTTGGGTTATTTAAAGGGATGGCTAAAGAGAGAATTCAATTTCTCTTTATTGCAGGGTAAGATTGGGCTGACACTGGAACATAAGCTGTGGTTTAGCACAGCTGATATGTAAATTGGGACAAAGGAAGAATTAAGATGCCTAAAGTCAAGATTTTGAAGTGGAAAACACCTGCCATCTTATCCTTGAGGTTCTTCAGCTCTGTTAGACCCGCATCTTTAGCAAAGACCCTCTGCAAGTGCTAGGAGTGGTGCCTCTGTACAGATCTCCCCACTGCCCCAGGCTTAGCTGCACTTGGCAGCTGCAGGCTGAACTCCTGCCTAACTCTCTCCTCAGTCCAGAGACAAGATGTTCTCATAGCCAAATCCCCTGAGATGTGCTGTCTGATTATGGTACATAAATCACACTTATCACACACTAAGAGTCTCAGTTCCTTGCAGAGTATAGGTAAGATGTCAAGTTTTTAAAGCCAAAAGTATGATAGGAAATTTTGTCCTCTGTTTTCATATAAGATGTCTACTCCTGCTAAGTAAGCTGTGTGTGGGTAATAAGTACATCTCACTGTCTTCCAAATGAAACTGGTGTAAATTAGAGCCACGGACCTTCATTACTGTCTTTTGGGAAACAGACGAAATTTTTCTTATTAGCACAGATGTGCTGCTTTACCAGGAGGCCCAGGAAGGATACTCTGATCGAGATCTCAAATGATTGAATGCATATTTTTCTGGGAAAGAAGCAGTTTTGCTTTCCACTGGAAGAGGCAAAGAGTAAACCCACATTTGTGAGTCCCCCAGCTATTGCTCCAAAACCTGAACTACTGTTTCAACCAATATGGCAAAGCAGAGGAAGAGTGTGGTAAAGTGTCTCCTGCTCAGCTCAGACCTGGGCTGCAGGTAGTGAGCACCCTCTTCAGCTCTGTCTCAGAGGTCTTGGAAATGTGACTTTCTTTCCTTTTGGCTACCAGTGCCAGATTGCATCCTGCTATGTCCAGCACCATGGGATGTCCCGTCCATGACATACAGAAAGAACAGGACAGAAAAGAGTGCTGGCAATGCCTCTTGCCATTTCTGCTCAGTTTTAATGCAACATAAGAAGACAGAGTTCTGGCTATCATTTCTGTGAAGGGGACTGCTTTTCCTTCTGGTACTTTGTAACAGAGAGATATTTTACTGCAATCTTGGGATGGGCATGGACTCTCAGAGGGGTGCAGTGATGCTGTTAATTGATGATTATGTAAACTCACACCAAAGAATTTCTTCAACTCTCAACTTAAAATCAGTTTCTAGTAGATATACAAGACTCAGAAGCAAATAATGAAAGGCTTGAAATTGCACTTTTAAAACCAGTCATTGTACCTTAACATCAGGAAGCAACACGTACCAGAACAAGAATTAATAAACAATACTTGCAGTATTTTATGAGTTCTTTCTAGAAGAATTAGAAATACAATCACATACCTTGTTCAGGGTATGCCTGCAAGACATGTATGAGAGCAGATTTCACTTAAGCACCACTAATAGCACCATTTCCTTTTTATTCCATGGACAGATTTGACCACATGGGTGGGACACAGTTGTTCAGAAGCTCATATATATGCTTCATTTAATATCCATGCATCAATTCTAATCTACACTTAGTACTTAATAAGAACCTTCATTAGGCAACATCCCCAGATGTCACAGATATCTATCTATATGACAACTTTATTGCTAGTTGTTATGTTCTGAAAACTAGACCAACACATCTATCTGCCTGGGACCAGGTGAAAAGCCTTTCTGAAAGCATAATATGTAGCAGCACTCACTTATTTTCCTCTTTTTCTCTCAAAGAATGAAAAGGGAAAAGAAAAAGCCCTGTGGTTTATCTGTGAAAGGTATCTGCCTTCTATGTGAGAAGCAGGGATATAACAGCTGCAGACTAGGACTCTAGTTACAGTCCTGACTGCCTTAATTTTCTGCTTGACTCATGAAACAAGTTGAAAATATAAAACAAGAATATGTTTGAAATTAAGAAAGGAAAGAGAAAAATTGCCTCAAGGAACATGTGATATTCATCCTGCATATGTTAACACTTCACAGCACTAATTTAAAAGGGGAGACACTAAATATCCCATTTGAATTCTCAGGTGGAATTCAGATAGGAAGCTTGTAACTCCCTACAGCCAATTTTGCCAGGTCTTAATATTTTTCAGTGAAAAGCTCCAACGTGTTGACCACTGCAATGAATAATTGCATACAGATTGTTAAATTTTAGCCATAGTATTGTCTAGATGGTTCTAACAGTCTCCTCAGTAATGTGCAATTCAAAGCTATGTTCCAAGCATCACAAGGTGTAAGAGTGAGGATCAGGTTAGCTTCATATGACATCAGTGATCAAGAGAGTAGTTTCCAAAAGAAGATACTAAAAAGTTTTCAGAGCAAACGTTCTTTGGTGTTAAGAAACACCAAATTCTGGAAGTTAAGAAAAGCATAATTTAGAGTGAATTTTTCCTGAGCAATGCAGATGACCATACCATGTAATAACAGCACAAAACAAAAAATAAATTGGAGGGATGATCATCACTGATTTTGCAGCTGATGAGATGCAAATTATTTATCCTCTCAGTTAGTACATAGAAATGATACAGAATGATGAAAAAGATAAACAAATTGCAGAGAAATTCAGACAACTACATTTAGGACAAAATAATCTTAGCAGGTAAAGTGAAGTGTCCCTCTGACCATTCAGTTATTCACTTCAATAACTACCAAATTATGCCAACAGACTCGAAGGTTTGTCATTCAGGATAAAAACAACACAGACAACTCTCTAGGAAGCTAATGCCTGCTTTATGCAGTGTTCCCTGCCTCAAATGCCCACTATTGCCCTGAACTCTAGGGGAAGACAAGATTTTTACTCTATGTTTGTGTAGGATCCAGGCCAGAAGAGTCCTTTGTTTGATCAGGGTTACAGAGTACTCCCATAATGCAAATTCAGATTAAAAGCAACATTGAGGTTGACTGACTTCAAACACTTTTCAATACACTTCTGTATAAGATCTCTTTTGAATACGTCAAAATCAGGCACAACATTCTTTCGCGTTATGATTTCACAAATTATTTTTGTAACAATTGTTTTCCTAGTGCTAAAAATACCCTATTGGTTACTGCATTTTTCTTTGCTAATGCAAATATGGGATAAGGTGTTTATGAAGCTAAAATTATTGAGGATAGGTTTGAATACAGATCAATAAAAACAATTTACAAGACTCTGAGAGTTTGTAATGTTGCCATTAATTTCCTGGTAAAATGCAAAACGGACTAAATCAAATCTCTTCCCTTCTCATGCTCTTTACTTTGCTCATATAAACATAAAGGGTCTATTTAGTACTGTATACAATTTATATTAGGTTATGATTATGCTTCCAGACATCTTATCAACATCAGTGCCTCATTAGTCTAAGCAATGAAGAAGTAAGCTGTGATATAAGAAACTCCACATCTTGAAGAGTTCAGACTTGAACTGGTACATCTGAAGACAAAAATGAATTCTGGTACTCTGAAAAGCTTCCCTATGTTCATAATGTCATTTATTTGCACTACAGCTGCTTGTTAGCAAATGGCTTACAAAACACTTTTATGAAATTTTAAATTACGTTTTGCAGGAACAAGACTTGGGCTGCCTGATTATACAATAACTAGTGTGATGATTTGGTATCTACTCAGTCAACAAGAGAGCTCTCTCTGTGAAATGCAACCAGTAAGTTCCTACAGTGCATTTTTCAAACCCATGCATTTTCTACAAAGCTTACTGCAACCCCATAAAATATATATTTATATAACACCAGCTGAAGCTCAGCCAAGCCTTTTGATATGACGGTTGTTGAATACATGAAAAGTTTTTACTCCAGTAAAACTCCAGTTATCAAAAGTTTGATCTACAGGCCTATTGTATAAAGGCCCAGCTGAAAACAGGAGAAAGGCAGAAGCCTGCAAAAAGACACTACTATTCTTAGACATCATCTGACTCCATGGCTAATTAACTTAGAAAAGTAATGAATCTGATATTATTTATACTAGTCCTTCATCTGCAGTTGTTATACAAAATAAGACCTTGTTGCTGTAATAGCATGATACCTAAGCTTGGAACAGAGGTCTTCCCATTTTATGGAGGGGCAAATCATAGCACACCTATAGTAGCTGATTTATGTCTACACATGGCTTTGGTTAATTCTAAAATGTGATAAAGAGTTCTAGTGATTTTGCATGGCCAGGTTTTGGCGGGGTGAGGCTACATGGTTGGCTTCTATGAGAAGTTGCTAGATGCTTCCCCATGTCTGGCAGAGCCAATGCCAGAGGCTCCAGGATGGACCCACCACTGCGGCAAGGCCAAGTCAATCAGGAGTGGTAGTAACAGATCTGGGATAACAGAAAGGAACAACTGTGCAGGCACCAAGGTAAGTGGAGAAGGAGAGGGAGGATTTACTTCAGGTGCTGGAGCATAGACTACCCTGCAGCCTGTGGTGAAGACCATGATGAAGCAGCTGTCCCTCTGCAGCCCATGGGGGTTAATGGAGTGCAGAGATCCACTTGCAGCCCTTGGAGGAGACCTGCACTGGAGCAAGTGGATTCCTGAAGGAGGCTGTGAACATGTGGGGAGACTGTGATGGAGCAAGCTCCTGGCAGGAATCTGTGGACCCATGGAGAGAGGAGCCCATGCTGGAGCAGAGTTGCTGGTAGGACTTGTAATGCATCTGGGGACCCATGCTGGAGCAGGCTGTCCCTGAGGGACTGGACTGCACTCTGCAGGGAGTAACTCATACTGCAGCAGTTCATACAGAACTGTAGCCTGTGGGAAGGATTTATGTTGGAGAAACTCATGGAGAGCTGTCTTCTGTGGGAGGAAGCCCATCCTGGGGCAGGGGAAGGACTCCTCTCCCCGTGACCAGTGGCAGAAAGAATATGTGATGAACTAAACATTGTGCCCACTTCCCATTTCCCTGCACAACCAGTGAGGAGGAGGTGGAGGTAGAGATGGGAAGAAGAGACGGTTGGGAGAATGTGTTTTGAGGTCTGGTTTAATTCTCATTATCCTACTTTGATTTTGTTAGTAATAAAATCACTTATTTTCCCCAAGTTGAGTCTATTTTTCCTGTGATGACATTTGGTGAGTCATCTCTTCCTGTTCTTATCCCAGCTTATGAACCTTTCATTATATTGTCACTACCCTGTCCACATGCAGAGGGGAGTGATACAATGGCTTTGGTGGTTGCCTGACATCCAACCAGGGTCAACCTGCTACAAGAGTTAAAGAGTGTTTCCTGTGAACAGAGGACAGAAAGGAATGGGAGAAATAGCCAGATTGTAATTTAAATATGGCAGTGTTTATTGTAGTTGGTAAGTACCTTAAGTGCTGAAACCAAACAGTTTAATACATTGCTTAAAGCTTAACTTGTGTAAGAATCAGTTTATGAAAGCAAACTTTCATACATTATAGCAGATGTTCATTAACTTCTGAAGCTTATCCTCACACAAGATATGTGTTGGAAAAGTCCTATGCTCTAAGAACAATGAGCAAACATACCCTTTTCAATACAGCTGAGTGTTCACAATGACATAGAAAATAGCTTATAATTAGCTAAACTTGAGCATGGATACTGAAAAACTAAGATGTTATCATTAAGGCACTGGAAATATTTATTTCTCTATTCTCAAATTATTGCAGTCTGAAGGATTTTTCAATAGAAATACATTTGGATTTAAACCACTGCTACTTGAAAAATCTAATAGGATTTTTTTAACCTTCATTATGAAATTATTAGTGGTTCTGCAACAATTCATCTCACTTGTGATAAATCTGCATATGTGATATATACAAAATGATCTAATCTGACTATAGCACTGTGTAATACACAGGCATATAAAACTGTCCAGATTGGGTCAAGCCAAAGATTCATTTATCTTGATACACAGTGTCTCCTGTCAGTAAACAGAAGCATAAAAATTTGTCAAGCTTGTAAGAAACTCATTTTCACTATCGTCTGAATCAGAAAGGTTTGAGCAATCCCAAATGGATATTTCCTTCATGTACTTGCTCAATCTGCCCTTAATCCCAAGAATTTTTTTACTCACAGTATCCTCTGACAAAGAGTCATATCACAGTTAGCAGTCTCCACTGGATGAAGAACCACTTCCTTTTAATTTGCTTAAAGTCTGACTTTTAGCCACTTCCTTTGATAACTCCTAGTTTCTGTCTCAGCAACCAGCCAGCAAGGTCATCTTTATTCATTTTCTCCCTTCAAAGCATGATTCTACAGATATCTGTCTGTCCTCTTAAATTATTATTTCCAGGACTGAAGAGTCAAAGTTTCTTTCATTACTCCTTTAGCAAAAGCCTTTCCATAGCTTTAATCATCTTATCATATTTTATCAGTAACTATTCCTGTTAACCATAGTCCTTGTCGTGTTGCTAAAACCAGGATAGTTCTGAATGGCGACGTCTGCACCTTTGGATAATATATAGATTAAACACTTCTGTCAGATTATGAATTAAGAGTTTCAAAAAAAAGATGGCAAGTAGGGACAAGATGCATTACATCAGTGATTAAGTACAGAGAAACACTACACCCTGATGGGACAGTCTAAGGAAGGGAGAAATTAATCTGAGTATGAAAATAAGGAGGGAGGACGGGTATATCAAAGATGTATTGTGGTAGTCTTTCATCCATATAAAGGTATATGGGAAGACGAAATCAGTCAAGCCTTAACAAAATTTCTCATTCTGCTGTGAAGGTCAATATCACTCTTGGTGTTATAATCATTGGACAATACATTTTTTTCCTAATTATTTCAGAATCACATAATATGCAAGGCTGTCAGGGAGCTCTGGATGTCATCTATTCCAACTTACCTGCTCAAAGTGGGTGCAGCTCCAGTGTGTCACCTAGGGCTCTGTTCACCTGAGTTCCTACTATCTCCAGGAACAGAGATGTCACATTCTCTTTGGATAACCTGTTCAAGTGCTTGATCATTCCCATAGTAAAAGAATTATCTTTTAGGATCTTATGCATTTCCAAGCACTCCCACTAAAGGAAGCCATTCAACACATGAAATAGTATATTCTGCTGTTGATTATTTTATCTTGAACTTGAAAAAAAGTCTTACCTAGGTGTGTGGTTATGAAATGCTGAGACAATTTGTTTAGCTTAATTTAAAGAGATACTTATACTTTTGGAATAGAACATGGACCTCTGATTACTTTCACCTGATACCTTTTTTTCTCCTCACCTCTTAGGTACACGTTTTTTGACCGATGATTATAGAGCAGTTGCCAATGCTCAGTTTCCTAGTAAGCAAGAAGGACTGGAGTGTTTTGATAGGTTGCTTTTAAATCTAGTTGCATAAAAATGGAATTATATACTACAGCTTTCATACATGATGCCTTTATGTGATACTCTTCATACTCTATGATGTTTTTGTAGAAAACTCAGAGTATGATAGCTAGTTTTAACACTGACTAACTAACTTCATCCAAGATCTTAAGACAGGACATATTTTGAAATAATTTTCTTTAAACTTTCACTTTTCATAATATCTGCAGTAAAATAAAGCTAATCTTCCTTAAAGTACAACTTCCAAGTGAATCTAAAGCCTACACAAACTAAAATTTAAGAAAATGGGTCACCAGTTCCAAGACATTCTATAAATAATTTTTAAAAAAATAACCTGGATTGTAAATATCAATGTCTGTAAATTAATGTCTGGGTTTCAAATATTCCTGATAAGTGTTTCTATGCAAGCAGAACAGAATTTGTTCTACCTCTTATGGATAAAGCTATACTTCTGTTCCCAGTTACATGACATAAAAATATAAACACTATAATAACATATATTTCTTAATTTTAGTGAGCCAGCTTTGCATAAAAAAATTAATATGTAGTTTTAGAAGCTCCTAGGTGACTCTTCTGTATGAGAATAACTGAAAAATAGTACGAAGTCAAATACATTTGCTTTTTCACACTCACCACACGCTTCACAGAATACGCTGCTCTCTACACTTCCACCTTTTTTGATACTTGTGATGGAAGACAGATTCAGAAGAATGCAACCAATTAAGAGGAGAGTGTCAGTATACAGCTTTGACACACATTACCAGAAGGAATTTCAGTGGGAGAAAGTTGGCTGTTATTTAGACTAGAACTAACAAATAAGAACTAAATTAAAAAAATAAACCAAGCCCACCCAACTGCCCCTCAAAAGCAAGCAAACAAACAAAAAAAATGCAAAGAAACAAAAAAACAATAGCAACAAAGAAAGCCAAACAAAAAAACAAACTCTCAAACATTCAAAGCTTATATAAGCTACAGTTACAGAATTATCTCTGTTGGAAGATTTTGATCTTGGTTTTAATATATAAACAGTTACACTTACCATTTAAGGATGCTGGCTTCCTAAAGGGAGTTTCTCATACAATACTTGGTTTTGTGACTAGAGCTTTTATTAAATGTTGGAATCATGTCAAAGTGGACCTATGTGCTTCATGGGCAATGGAAAAAAAGTTATTTCTGTCCTGGTTTAAAGGCAAATAGAGGATTATGAGTAATTAGCCAAACAGTCATACCCTTAATGCCTTCAGTGCAACGAAGACAATGATTAACCAAGTACATTGAAGTGACTCTGATTTGCTGAGGGGTAAAAAGAGGCGACTAATTTATTTCGATTTCTGTGAAAGCTGTGCTACTACATGCTCTATGTGCAATAATATTTCACCTCTACTTCCCTCCCAGGCATTTTGGCTTCTGATATTCTCCACATTATCTGCTCTCAGGGCACGGACTTCTTGCAGGGCACCTGCTCCATTTTTTTTTTCCCCCTTAATTGATAAACTACATTAAAAGTCAGCCAAACCAACAAAAGACCTTACAGAGTTTTCCCACGCTCTGTGAAAACTCACTGTAATAGTATATGGCCCTGGGTGAGATAAGTCAGGCCCATTAAACTCTTAGATGGTTTGGATTGACTTCTGGAAAGCATCGGATTTCAGTGATCTTGATCAAATTAAACTAATCCAGTTTAATCATACACACTCTATTTTTAAAAAAATCCCCAAGACTAAACCAACAAAACATATTAGCCTGTTCCAAAATGTATAGGCTATAAGATACATGCCAACACTCTCACCTAGCAACAGTAGTTTGTACACAGGAGGCAGGAACTCCCCAGATAGTTCTGTGCCGGTCTACTAAACTGGTTCTTATGCTGCAAAGTCCATTTTTTTTCACAATTCTGCATGTCTCCAGCTCTACTCTTTCATAAGTTGTCTGCATCAGCTTTTGGTTGGATAACTTTTGCAAGTTAACCAAACACTTCTTTTGTAAGAAACAGTTCTTTTCAAATAAGTTTAAGCTGTCTGAGGAAGGAATAATATTCAAACTGTAAGAAGTCTATACAGGTGGATGTCAATGCTGGGGTATATATTTGAAGGGAAATCTTTTCTCCCAATTGATTTAATGCAAACCTGTAGTTCAAACATCTTACTTCCAGATCCAAAATGGAGTTTAGACTCCTAAGTAGGGTGTTACTGTCCAGAAAACCTACATTTAGCTGCCACCTAACTTGGAAGCATGCAAGCTTCACAGGCACTCCAAATTCTGCTATAAATATATCTAAAGTCTGATTTCTGTATTGAATCAGACAATAGAAAAGTACTTAACCCTCATACACATCCACAAAGAAAGCAATCCTCCATTTGTCTCCATGTATGGCTTGGTTCTACAGTTGCTACCAAGGCAAACACTAAATCAACCTTCCTGCAGAGTGCAGAAATCACGAGTACTACGTAAACCAGAGAGAAATCAAAGGGGGCAAAGTATTCAGTTTTCATCAGCTGCAGATGAAACCCACCTTCCACATTATTGTAGCAAGTTCTGTAGCCAGCAGATGATCAGTCAGCCTGGGTGGACCATATGCTAAGGTTCCTGCTACAATCATTCCACTTAGCTCAGAAAGAGAGAAGAACCCTTGCTTTGAGAAGTTCCAGGAGTGTGAAAAATGCTTTGCTTTGCAGCATCCCATAAGCAGAGGAAATGAAAATCTGACTGACATCCAGAACGCTAGTATTGCTCAGCTATGGAAGAAAAAGCTGGAAGAAGAGGAAACCAGAATATTCAACAAACAACTGGAGGAAAATGGAATGTCTTGAGACACACAGGGGAGCTCCCTGGCACCCGGTTCTTTTGGCTTATGATTTTTGGCTTATGACTTTTGAAGCATGTTATTCCAACTTTCTGTGACAAGGCAGGCACGTGACTGACCCTGAAGTCTTGCAACTTCTGTCTTTCCAAAGCGTTGTTCTTTAGAAGCATAAACTTGAGGAAAGTGTCCCTCCTTTCCCTGACAATTGAAAAAAACCCCCAGACTTATGCAATGACTGTGTAAGACATACAAACTTATAAATGAGGAGTTTAGCCTGATTCTGCAGAGATGACTTTGAAGAGACAGGTTTTGATGAGCCACTGTGGCAGGTAGGAATATGAGCCCTGCAAGGAATCACAAAGGAAGAGGGACTGGCACAGCCTGGCAAGGTGAAGCCCTGGCAGTAGTGCACATCACTGTCCTATATCCACGGGGACATTACAGAGGTGGTGGGGGCAGATCTAACTTAAAAGAAAGCACTAGAAGCAGGTGAAGATGCAGTGGTAAGCTGCAGTTAGGGGGGAAACAATGCCTGTGGATGTAAGGATACATGGGTCAGCAGCAACTTGTCCCTCAAGGGCTCAGGGTGCAGGCGTGAAGATTCACCTGGAGAAACTCCTCTTTTGGACAATCAGACTCCAAAGCATCACTAACTAAAACTTTCTTTAATATGATTTCTAGCAAAATGAAGCTTGGAGGCATCAGAGCACTTGTTCCCTTTAAGAGAGAAACACTGATAGATCTACCTTGAAACTCCAGCCAAGGAATTCTCATCACAGCAATATTAATAATTATTATCAGATGTATGAGAACTGTTTTCTAAACTTTCTCTTTCTAATGTAAACCAAATGTTATTCTCCTTACCAGTGGGATAAATAATGCGCTATTTTTCTTTTGGAACAGGACTATCAGCTGTATACCTCATGAAACCTATTTCTCACTGCAGAAAAACTTCTTAATTTTAAAACTTTATTTTTAATTTTCCTTACTGAAATCCATTGAAAATATAACTACAGAAATTGCACAGAATGTCATACAACACAAATGTTTCTACTCAAGCATAGCTCAGAGACTGAATATGACAGAAAAACCAGGAAAACCAGTTCTTGAGCACAACCTCTCACAGAAGTTTTCCAAGCCAAAATCACTTCAGAAGCCTGCTTTCGAACATGGGTCTTGTAGCAACCAGGAAACAGTCAACATTTTGTGTGCATCAATATGTCTAATTTCTCTTCTCCTCTCCAGACTTTGCCCAGCTCTGTAAATAAATTGCCGCTCCTCTCTACTGCTACCACCTCAAAACATTTGACCTGCCTGGTGTTCATTTGTAAAAAATTGCCAGTTGCATGTATTAACTGTAAACTTTTGTAAGAGACATTTTATAACACATTGGGAACAAAGAGACAATTACTTACATTATCAGGAGAATGAACATTAATTTCTTTGTTTGTGTTTGCTCCTCATGCAATTCTGAGCCTAGGGGCACTCTCTTTATGATTCAGACAAGTCCCAGACCTGAGGAATTATTTCTAAGGCATTGCCTTCAGATAATTAGCAAAGATTTCTGTCTTTTAAATTATCTTAGTGCCACATGAACTTTCCAGCCATCCTCCAGAGAATGCCACTGAGACATAAAACCTCCAGCTTTCTTCTGCTCTCTAAAGCTCCTGGGGTTTGTTGCTTGCAGCATTGTGGCTATGTATGGTAAAGGCTACTTACCTGAGGGAACTACCCAAGCTGACAGTGGGGGGAAGGCTGCTAAACTGCAACCTAAAGGTAAGCAGATGCCTAGAACCTGAGATATGTGGTGCCTCATATTGTAGTATTCCATGGTGGAAAGCTAAAGTCATCATTTTAAAGTTTCAAGGAAAATTGTCTTGTCCTCTTGGACTCCCACAGAACTAGGAAAAATCAACATTCCTGTCTTTCAGTGCATCCCACTGCAAAACAAGACCATCTTGTTTAATAACTCAGGCCAACCTCTCTCCCCTTAGCACCTGCAAGCAAGGGGGGGCTTTCAGCATTTAGAATTCATATCACCTGGCTGTCTGAAGACAACTTCATTGGGAGCTACCTGAACACTCTTTTTCCTTATCAAATGATGAGATGTAGATGTGTGCATATTTATGTGATAACATAGGCATGTGAAATAATTAATAAATCTCTCCACATGCAACACCTAAGCAGTCCTCTGAGTGTTAAGCAGCAGTCTCTTTGTCCACATAGGAAACCCTATAGCTGGAAAATAGCCTGTGCATGTAGAAAACCCAAGCTATCCAGAGGCATAAAACCTGGAAGTGGCAGAAGTCTCAATGCTGTTTCCAGAGCTGAGGTAGTCTGAACTACACTCTAAAAGCTTCTGTCAGCTCTGCTGGTTTTCTGTTAGTCTGACCTATAAAGGATGTTAAAACTCAACAGCAGCTGAATTTCTGAATTGCTTGGATTAAAATATGACAGCATTGACTGTGTTTTTTTTGCTTGCAGACTTTCTATATGAAATTTATTTTTCTGGTAATTCAATACCAGTATGAATCTAGCTATGTACTGACTCAGTTCTAATCATCATCAGCACTTGAAAAATGTGATGTTTCATTCCTGTTTTAGTAGAAGGTCACAGCAGCTGGTGCTGGCAGTAAGTCAGTAAGTCTGACTAAGTCCAGACTTGTTTAATTTTCCAATTCGCAATGAAATTTAAAATTACAGCAGCATGGCTTTTTCTCTCAGCCTCTTATCTCAAATTAGATCTGAGGTTTCCAAAGCGAAAGTCTTTCAGCAAATATTTATACACATACAACATGTTGTCTCTGGCCCTAATTTTAAATGTGGACTCTCTTTTTTTACCACAGACACTTTATTTATGCTACTCAATTTATCTTGTTGTCTAAATAATTACAATATGGGCAATGAACTATTGAACAGGAAAAAGCATTTTATGATCTTGTTAAGAGAACTGCATAAAGAGGTGCTTGCCTCAGAACAGACCTATGAGACATGCATATTTATTTTCAGTGAATCATGTTGTAGGGCAAAAATCATTGTCCACAGAACTAGATAGGCGATCTCTAGTATACGCATGAACAAGAAAAAAAAGGTCAGCATGCTGGTGCTATGACGACATGGCTAGGTGATGACCTTTGTGGGAGAGGTCCAGGCAGAGAGCTTGCAGGAATAGCAGCTGTCCAGCTGAGCACATATCCAACACCCTAAGACACCAGTTAACACAAAACCATTTTCAGGAGCTAAGACACTGGTGGGGTTAAAAAGCTAAAGGAATATTGGATATGGACAGGTCAAGATCTGATATACATGTTTTTGTTCACATGCTTATGTTCACAATAATCTACTCTGAAAACTGTAGCTGCAAAATCAATCAACCAATCACAGCATACACAAATCACCCTATATCTTGAATGAAAGAAAGAAAATGGCCTCTTGCCTTGGAGAAGCTATTTCTCAGCACCAAAGCATGACATCTGCAGACTCTCAGTCCTGATTCTGAAGGGAAACCTGCAAGATACATTCAGACAAGGTACTTGCAGGCTTGTACTGGGTTTGTGTGGCAAGGTTTTGGTAATGGGTCAGGGGACTCTCAGGATGGTTTCCATTAGAAGCTGCTAGAAGCCTCCCTCATGTCAACAGAGCCAGTGCTAGGTGGCTCATGAAGGACCCACCACTGGCCATGGCCAAGCCCATCGACAATGATGCTAACGCCTCTGGGATAATGTAATAAAGAAAGGCTAAATAAAAGCTGTGTAACAGTGGTTTTGAGACCCTAGTGAGAATATGTGAGAAGAACAACCCTGCAGATCCCCCGGTCAGTGAAGAAGGAGGGGAAGGAGATGATCTAGGCGCTGAAGCTGATTTCCCTGATGTCTGTGGGGAAGACTATGGTGAGGCAAATTGTCCCCCTTCAGCCCACGGAGGTCTGTGGTGGTACAGATATCCATACTGCAGACCATGCCTTGAAGGAAGTTGTGTCCCCATAGAAAACCTGCTAGAGCAGGGTCTTGGCAGGACCTGCAGCCCTTGGAGAGAAGCCCACACAGGATAAAGTTTTATGGACATATCTGTGATCCCATGGGGATCACAGGCTGGAGCAATTTGGTCCAAGAAACTGCACCCCATGGAGAGGTCCCATAATAGAGAAGATTGAGAAGGACTCTTTCCGCTGGGAGGGAACCCATGCTGCAGCAAGGGAAAAGCATGGGAAGGAAGGAGCAGCACAGACAACATGTAATGAACAGACAGCAACCTTCAGTTTCTCAACTACTTCTGCCACTCAGGGAGCAGAGATAAAGGAGTTGGAAGTGGAGTTGAGCTCAGAAAGAAGTGAGGGATGGGGAAAAGGTGCCTTTTTAATATATTTGTTCTTATTTTTATGCTCTGTTTAATTAGAAATAAATCAATTTATCAGTCTGTTTTGCCATTGGCAGTAATTAGTAAGAGATCACCTAGTCCTTATCTTTAATCACAAGACGTCTGTCACTTTCTTTTTCCCCCAAATCCTTTGAGAAATTAGAGTGAGAAAGGGTCTTGGTGAGCACCTGCTGGCCAGTCAAGGTCAACTTACCACAATGTTAATTTTTATAACTGTACCAGATAGTAAAAATCATTGACTAAGATGCTGGGGTCTCTTTTTGCCACATCACATTTTTTTAGAAATTTATTTGCTGGTGTAAACATTCAACATACAGCTGGCCACTTACTCTAAGCCTTGATGTATTTCCATTTGCTGGATCCCATCCATTGATTTGTGTTAGTGCTGAATGATTCCAAGTCCTAACATATTTACTGGAAATGGCTGCCTGCCAGTCTCTCAAGAAATACATCTTGACCATGCATTGAAGACCCACTTATGTGGTATACATCACTACTGGCTATTCCTTGTGGTGGTTATGGAAGACCTAAGATGTCCAAGAGCTCCCCTAGCTACAGCAAGGTCCTACTTCTATATCATCTGTGAAAACAGCCCTGAGCACAGCAGACCTCTGAGTTCCTGCAGTGGCAGCCACAAAATGCTTAGTGTCAGTCATGTACCTGTCTTCTTGGCCCCAGTTCTTGTGTGTGCACATTTGTGATGATTGCAGAAGATCACAGTTTGGATGTTGAGCACAAAGTTGGTCTCCTTGTAGTGTATTTTTACAGGCAGTCCTTAGAAATGAGTTCTAACAGGTACATTCCTGTGGCTTTTCATCTTCCTGTTTGGCATGATACGGGCAGGGAAAGCCTCTTACGTACTTCAAAATATTTAGATTAGTGGGCAAGGTTGGATGATAAGATGTTGACCTTGAAACAAAGAAAGGAGTTTCTCTGTGCTAAAATTCCTGCCTGTCAAATGCTTGAAATTGAACTTTTGTCCTCTGTTTTTTCCCTTGAACTATGTGTCAGCCTAAACTCGCCAAATCTCAAACTCT
>NW_008658664.1:19972-20417 GCF_000695815.1 Acanthisitta chloris
TATATTTATGTTAATTAATTTTGTATTTTATATTGTTTATCTATATGCATGTTGTAATGGGTTTGTATGGCAAGGTTTTGGTAATGTGTGGTGGGGCTACAGGGATGACTTCTCTGAGAAGCTGACAGAAGCTTCCCCCATGTCCAGGGGAGCCAAATCAAGATGACTCCGAGACAGACCCACCACTGGCCAAGACCAAGCCCATCAGCCATAGCAGTAGCACCTCGGAGGTAAAGAAGCTGTAAGAGGGGAGTGAGAATATGTGATAGAAACAGTCCTGTAGACCCCAAGGTCAGTGAAGAAGGAGGGGGAGGAGGCGCTTCATGTGCTAGAGCTGATTCCCAGTAGCCTGTGTGACGAACATGGTGAGGCAGGATGTCCCCCTGCAACGCATGGGGGTCCATGGTGGAGCAGATGCCCTTCTGCACACCCTGGAGGACTCCAT
>NW_008658664.1:20735-21082 GCF_000695815.1 Acanthisitta chloris
GGGGAAGGTGTTTTTAAGATTTAAATTTTGTTTCACATTATCCTACTCTGATTTGATTGGTAATAAATTCAATTAATTTCCCCAAGCTTAGTTTGTTTCACCCACGACAGCAACTGCTGAGTGATCTCTCCCTGCCTTACCTCATCCCATGAGCCTTTCATTAGATTTTCTGCCCCCTGTCCTGTTGAGAAAGAGAATGATAGAGTGGCTGGGTGTGCATCCGGCGCCCAGCCAGGGTCAACCCACCATAACATATTTATTTCATTTATTTATTTAATATGTACTTTTGTGGCAAGTAGGTTTTCCATTTAAAAACTTCAAAGATTACACTGCAATAAAATCAGGAA
>NW_008658664.1:21137-26584 GCF_000695815.1 Acanthisitta chloris
AAAGAAATACACCCAAAGTATAATTTTTATCTGCTTTCACAGCAGTTATATTGAAAAAAGCTCAGAAGTACCTCTGGTAATTCATTAGCAAACCAGACTCTAGCCAAACAGTCAGATTCCTTGTGTAAAAGAAAAAGCATTTCTGTCTTGAACTTATGTTTCTACCTGGTGAGAATATAGAGATCTAACTATACACAGAGCATTTCAGGCTAGCATGGGACATAAAATGAGACCCAGATGATCACAACTTCATCTGCACATAGAAGAGTCTTTAAAAAGTAATTTTGATTAATTAAGCACCAGCATTTTTTCATAATTAAAAATCTGAGTAATCACCAAGAATAGAGTGGAATTCCAGGTTGTTTGCAGAAGAATTACATCAAGTGCCTGGACAAATCTTTTCTCAATGACATCACAAGTTGGACAGGTGCATGACTGTGTTAATATTTGCTCTCTTTCAGGGCAGTTTATATCTCTGTTTTATTTGGAAAATTCCTGGTTTCAACCATTCCTTTGGAGAACTCCAGCAGACACTTTGCAAGGTTGCTTCCAGAATTCTTACCCTTGAAAAGAGTATTTGTTAATATTACCTCTTTTGCCAAATTTCATTTTGTCAGAAACTTTGAGTGAACATAGATAAATCTATTCCTGTTTTAATGCTACTGAAAATAAAAGCTGGGAAATAAAATTCTTCATAGATCTCACCACATCAAGGGTTTATGTTATTTTTTTGAGGGGCTTTATTGAAATTTTAGCCTTTATTAGCTTTAATTATAAATGAGCTCTTTAAAGATCTGCTATGCTGCTGTGGTTTCAGTCTAATGAAGAAACAAATCTTTATGGAGTAACTATGATGCAAAACTTTCTTAGTTCTTGAATCTTTTTACATTGAGAGTTTTAAGGACTACCTATGCACTTGAAAAGGAACATATTTTATGTAATAAATAATTTCTCTTCACTACATAGTCTGGGTTGGGGTTTTCTGTGGCTTCTCTTCAGTTCTTCCAAATAACAGAAAACAATGTGAGCAAATACAGAAAATTAGGGATTGTTGAAATGTTAGAGTAAAATAAAAAAGGGCTTCTGAAGGTCAGGCTCAATATCCATGATGCTGCAACTCAAAACAATTCTAAAATCTTTCCCAAAATAACCAAACTTACATTATGAATGCCAAAACAAAACTTCGTATTTCCAGCATGACACACCATGAAACTGGGAAGTGTGTTTGTTGTCAGCTCCTCAACAATAAATCTGAAGGTTGTTTATGAGCAAAAGTTGATGATTAATATCAGCAGATGGGAAGGCTCCCAGCCAAAGGAGTAGAATTTTCTTACCAACTGTCTCTTATTTATTCTGATTTTAGTCATACTATGCTTTTTATTGCATAACACATTCCACTTGCAATTACACTTAAAATTGTTCCAAATTCTTGACTATAAAATCCAGGAGTAAACCAGTGAGGAGTAATAAAACTTAACAGATGTCTAGGAAAGAAAACTCTATACGGACTGATTAAAAGAGTTAAAAAAAAGCCCTCACGAGGAAATGCTGTCTCCTCTTGCAGAGAGCACAAGATGTGAGAACTGCCTTCTGTGAAAGGCAGCTGAAATGGGATGCACTCTGCTTGCACATTGTCCAGGGACAGCAAGGGAAGCACAGGGTTGCAGTCCCTGAAGGGAACTCAGGGTCAGACTTCAGGAACCCCTTGTAGAAGCTGCCAGGTATGAGAGGTCAGAGAAGGCTGCCTGGCAATAACCTCAGCACCTACACTGAGGTAGTAGGAAACAGATCTTGAGTGATAGCTCTCTGTCATCCTATTCTGGGACCAAGGAAACAGCTTAGGGACCTTGTGACCATGCTGCTTCTGCAATTCAGAGCCATGCTGATATTTAGCAGTAGTCTGAAAGAAGAATCATACAGTGTAAAATTTATCATAAAAACATTGCAGTGGCAGGCAAGTGGGTTTTGCAAGTATGTAGGTGCAACTCTCAGAAAAACTGCAGCTACATAAGCACAATCTGTTCTTTACAGAGTGAGGCTGAAGTGGTGCTAAGACTGCTGTAGCAATATAATCACATCCTCTAATAGAGAATGGAGACTGTACTGCTTTAACTGTACCACAACCTTCGAATGAAACTCACCTCCCAAAATTACACTACAGAGCTTAGAGATAGGTACCTGTGATTTGTTTTCCATACCCAGACATGCACTTGATGTTTGCAATTTGTTGACATTCACATTTAAATGTCTAATTGCCCCCCGATATCTAAGCCACTTCTCTTGCTTGTAAGCCTTACACTAGTCCTGATATTTTGCACTTCTAACTCATTGCTTACACCCCCTTGCAACAAAATAAGTCCTTCCCCAGTAGTTGTTGCAGTAGTTCTCATTCATTCTCCAGCAGGCCATGGCTATAAATACTTGACTATCCAACTCTGCTTTAGTATGATTCCTGTACATACCATCAGCATTGTACCTATTTGTGTTACAAATGTGTGGTGTGCCACTTGCGGATTTGGTCAAGGTGCTAGGTATTAAAAGGGGAAAAAACTAAAAGCAGCAGCTTCTATCCTGCTCCACTCATTACTGAATGTGTGAATTGGTATCTAACCAGCTAGTATTTTGTTTATTGTTATGCTTAGCAGGAAAAAGGCAAAGCCCCACTGAACATATGTTCAAAGGTGTGTTGATAGGACAGAAATTGTTGGGGAGAGGATGTCAAACATCTAAATGGAGAACACACATTCTACCGTTCTTTTCATAAGTCAAAGAATTAGTGGATTTTAGAAACATCTTCAAAAGTTGGTGTTGTTTTGAACAACCTCAGCAGGTTTTTCAAGGAAATTACAGCTGTGCTGTTTACAAACTAGAATTATCAAGGTTGGAGAAGACCGTTAAGGTCATCAAGTCCAGCCACTAACCTGACAGTCTGCTGTAACCCCTAAACTGTAAACCATATCCTCCAGCTCCAGATCCAAACACCTCTTAAACACTTCCAGGGATGATGATATCATCACCTCCCTGGGCAACCTATTCCAGTGCCTGACCACCCTAACAGTGAAATTTTTGTTTCTAATATCTACTCTGAATCTCCCGTTTCAGCTTATGTCTGTTCTCTCTAGTTCTCTCACTGCAGGCGTGGCAGAAGAGACCATCCCCCACCTTTCTACAACCCCTTTCAGGTAATAGTGGAGAGATGAGGCCACCCCTGAACGTTCTCTTCTCAAGGTTAAACAAGCCCAGTTTCCTCAGCCATTCCTCATACAAGTTTTCCAGAGCTTTTAGGAGCTTTGTTGCCCTTCGCTGGACTTTCATCAGAGCCTCAATGTGTTTTTTAAAGTGAGGGGCCCAAAACTGAACACAGTACTCAAGGTGTGACCTCACCAATGCCAAGTACAGAGGTATGATCTCTTCCCTAGTCCTGATGGCCACACTATTCTTGATATAGACCAAGATGCCATTGGCCTTCTTGGCCACCTGTGCAAACTGTTGGCTCATATTGAGCCAGCTGTCCACCAGCACTCTCAAGTCCCTTTATGAAGAACAATTCTTGAGCCACTCTTCCTCCATCCTGGAGTGCTGTATTTGCTGGGTTGTTGTATCCCAAGTAGAGGATCCAGCGCCTTGCCTTACTGAACCTCATGCAGTTGTCCTCAGCCCATTGATAAGTCTGTCCAGGTAACTGGTAACTACTGTCTCACTTGTTCCAAAACTCCTGAGATCAATATGAACCACAGGAACAGATTAAATGAAAGAGTGGAAGAAGACTTAAGGACATCTATGCATATCTAGAGCAATAAGCAAGCAGTGACATGGAAGCACTGGATGCAAAGAAAACGACCTCACATTAATGTCACAAGACAGGACAAAACAACATTCTTTTGTCCACAGTGCAAAGCCATCCTGTTTGATAACTGTTGCATGAATTGTTGTGGTGGGTTTTTTTTCTTGAAATGTATTCTGTATTACTTAATTTCATCACTGATAATTTGCTATGCAGTCAATCACTAAGGCTACACTACTTTTAAGTCTAGTTAGCACCAGCTATTTCATGATGAATCAGAAACAGAGCTCCCCCAAAACTAGCAGTGTAGAAGCATTATGATGTTGCTCTGTAAGGCCTGGTAGCTGATTTAATGATATTCTAGTCCTGGGTAAGACTTCAGCAGTGATACAGCATGGACAAAGTTCTTCTGCTGGTTTTAGCTGGGGTAGAGTTAATTTTCTTCACAGTTGCTAGCATAGGGCTGTGTTTCAGATCATTGTGTTGGAAACAGTGTTGAAAACACAGGGATGTTTTAGTTACTGATGAGCAGAACTTGTAGGCTGGGTGTGCACAAGGAGTTGGGAGGGCACATGGCCAGGACAGCTGACCCCAACTGTTCAAAGAGATATTCCAGACCATATGGCACCATGCTCTGTACATAAAGCTAGGGGGAGAAGAAGGAAGGGGCAGCCCATTCAGAGTGATGGCATTTGTCTTCCCAAGTCACCGTTACGCGTGATGCAGCTCTGCTTTCCTGGGAATGGCTGAATGCCTGCCTGTCCATGGGACTCAGTAATTTAATTCCCTGTTTTGCTTTGCTTCTGTATGTGACTTTCACTTCTGCTATTAAACTGTCTGTATCTCAAACCATGAGTTTTCTTACATTTTCTCTTCCGGTTCTGTCCTCCATCCCACCAGAGGGAGGTGAGTGAACAGTTCTGTGGGGCTTAGTTGCTGGCTGGGATTAAACCATGACAGTACTCCATTAATCTTCTGGTACTTGACGAATAGGCAGCAATAAGGTGCTAAGTCAGAACTCCAGTGGGAGAAAGAGAAACGGACACTGACAACAGCAAACTCAAGAACACAAGCCACCTGTGACCACACTGCAAGCAGCAGAAAGCTGAAAGAAACTTACTAAATACAGTCATTAACAAAGATGCCTCTGCAAAAAAGTCATGCAAACCTCAAAGAGCAACTGGGGACCAAAAAAATACTTAGTGTTCTAGCTCCTCTGAACCACATGCTTGTTTTTCACAGGTGCAGTCACACAGAAAGCAACTCCTCATCCTTTGTTACTCTTCGGAATAAAATCTAAGTGCAGCAGCTTCTGACAAATGAGAACTTTTATCTTCCTCACTGAGGGCACAGCAAATATTTCCACACCACAGACAGATTTTTATAATCCCTCGCAAGAATATGTACCTGTGATAGCTGTATGTCAGTACTTGGAATGTTGTTTCCCTTCCTTTTGCTTCATCTATTAAAGTAAAAATAATTTCAGGCAAACAATGTAAATACAGAAAGACTGGTACCTTTTAGAAAACTGCCTCAATAACTACCAAGAGCAAGAAACAAACTTCTCATGTTTTCACATCTGCACACCTATCCCTACACAGTAACTATATTGCTACATATTTTCTGTTACAGCTCTAATCTACCCATTTGCATATATATATAT
>NW_008658665.1:0-6285 GCF_000695815.1 Acanthisitta chloris
ACCCTTAAATTCTATGATTATATGATTTAAGAAGTAGCAGCCATTAATCACATAGATACATAAGATGAGACTGGATGTGGGACTTAGTGCCATGGTCTGGTAACCACAGTAGGGTTGGACTTGATGATCTTCGATGTCTTTTCCAACCTGGTTGATTCCATGATTCTCTGATTGTTTTACTGAAATGGCTAGCTACAGTGTAGAAGCCATAGCCCAAGAACAGACAGGTCTGGATAGAGATATATAAATTTTAATTTGCCTCCAGCACCATATTTTAACATTTACTTGCAAAGCATGAATTAACACTCACACATCAATATTGTGAGTCATTGTTGCAGTTATTGAGGCATTTCATTAGTTTCAGCTTTCTGACAGTATTTTGTCACGTTAAAACTGCAGAACAGTTTCTTTATTAATATATTCTAAGGGAATGGGTGAGTGTTTCAGTATCATGTGCTTAATCTTGCCATTTTGACCTGGAATTTCTCAATTTTCTTTTTTGAATTTGGCCTCCTAAATGAGAAAATCTTCCTAGTATTTTTTCCCTTGCAAAACAGTGAAGTGCATTTTTTCAAACAAAATTAAAAAAAAATGGTCCTGTCAGGTGAGTGTTCTGCTTTAATCTCCCATGAGCAGGGTCAGGGGCAGGAGGTGTAAAGCAATGTATTTGTCATCAAGTCCTGTTTCCATCTAAATTTTTGCTAGCAGAATACAGGGAACATATTACAACATCCTAAGAAATTCCGGGTAAAGAATTTGTCTCGAAGTATTTAAGTCATGTAGGTTTGTTTTCATAGCATCTCATGATGGTATTATTATTATTATGATTTAACACAGGATCACATTTTTCAATTACACAACCTTCTCTGCACCTAATTCCATTCCATCACCAGATGACTAATATTATGGATTCCCTTTCAGGAACCATGTCCACCTACAATTTAGACTAGGTAGTACAGAGTATGTTGACACGCACTCAGGTTGTCTATCCTGTACTGAGGGGAAGTAAATTATGCCAAATTCATCCCCTCACCTTCTGGAGTCACTCAGATGAACATGGCCATCATTATAACTGTACACTTATCCATGGACTTTGCAAACCAGAGGACAGCTGGATGTGTCTGGTGAGCTACCCATGCCACATCTGAGAGTGGACACCAGAAAAGAGTGTGTGGCTCCAGAGAGAGTCTGCCATGCCATTCCCTGAAGGAAAATATTTTTGGCCTTGCAAGTGCTACAGAGTATGCCCCAGCCCTTGTGCAAAGATGAAGTTTACCTGTGCAATGTTCTTGAACTTGATATTGCAGATTATTACATTGTGTGTAAGAAAACAAACAGGAATTTAAAGTTAAAGCATTGTTTATCTGAAAAGACATATCTCCAATATTGCTGTGCAGGAATTATTGACATTACTCACCAAAGTAGGTCAGTATTTTCATCCAAGTACATTTAACTGCATGTAAAACACATTAATGAAGAGCAATTAATTTGTACTTGTGCTGTGGATGTAGCTGGTGCAAAGGAAGCACATTTCCAGTGATCCTACTGCATATCTTCCAAACTGAAGGCTCATGATTCAAACACAGGCCGTGCTTTTAAATTGGGATGTCGTTTTCTGAGTTAGCAAGAGACAGATATGAGGCAGGAATGGAATATGAGGAGAAAAGAGAATGATGATCTAGCTAAGAAGGGAGTAAGAGTTGAAGAATAGTTACAGGATCTGGAATTCAAAAGGATTTAGGGTAGAGAACATGAAATTGGAAAGGCTTGATGACATCTGTGAAAAAAATGGAAAAGGAAGGAATGTATTTCCTCTCCCTTTCATCCTCAGGGAAATAAATGACTGGAGTTTAAGTCTTGTCTATTTCCCTTGGTTTCTACTATGGACAACTTTATGCCTGTTTGGACTATATATAGTTCACATTTTGTGATTCTCTTTCATCACTTTTTAGTAATATTTCATGTCCTAAGGAAAACCACCCTCTGAGATTCTGTTCTGCTCTTTCAGTGTCATTAATGCAACACTAGTAATTTGGACCTGACTCATGCAAACATGAATAGCCTAAGTTTAGGCTGTTGCATTTTTAGTTCCCACTGGAATGCTCATCAAGAGGACTAACTGGATTTTAATTTATTTGCTGTTATAATTAAGGTTCACATAATCATTGCAGGTTTTTTCCATTTTCCAGTTATTAGCAGAACATGGTGGAAAGAGGATGAGTAGTCCTGAACATTGGTAGTTTAAAGTGCAGCGAAACAATGAAAACTGACGTCTTCATATTTGATGACAAGAATTATGATGAAAAAATAGCACTGTTGCACAGAAATCCCAATTGGCATTGAGGTTCCACACTGCGTACCAAACTACGTATAGTTTCCTTATTGCTGGGTCTGTTTCCCTTAAGCAACATATCAATTCAGCGCACACAGATATGGTTTGGTTTCAACTACATAGAAAATGCATTTGGAGAGTTTATTTTAATGTTGAATCTGTAGACATTAGTGTTGTCAGGACTGAACTTTTGAACTGAGTCTTTCAAACATCCCAACTGAAATCTGTAATAATTCTCTGAATGTTTTGGCATTAAAGATTCAAGTCTTTGTAGTCCTTCAGCAACATTTGTATAAAATACAAGCTTCTCTGTGTTTGCAGAGATTTTTTTCCTGTTTCATGTAAATGAGAATCAACTAAAAAAGGAAATTGGAAAATATTGGAAAATTAATCTGGGATTTAATGATGATACAAAGTGAGTCACAAAAAAATGGAGTATTGAGACAAAGATGCTGCACTTGGGTGAACAGGAGTCAGAGAAGTCAGTGATAGAAACAGGATCATCCAGGAAAAAAGTAGCAATACTACTGTGAAGACTGAGGAGAAGGAAAAGGCCCTGAACCTGTACTTTCTGTAAACAGAGCAGGTATTCTCTGAGAAGATAAACTGTCCTGTGAAAGGTGATGCAGAGATGCAGAACAGGTCTCACATTAACTTGCTAAGGAGGTTTATGAGACAGCTAGTGGAGGAAGAATACTGTGGGCAATATTCAGAAATACATACGTCGGTGACAAAGGGTATAAGAGGTGAAAAATAGCATTGAAAATGTGGAAAGTAAGATCTCAGGCTTAGAAGCTGAGGAATATGAGGAGAAATGAGAGAGAACTTGTGAAAATGCATTGTAATGCATTGAACACTTTCCCCAACGTTTAGAGCACTTTCATATCTCACTCTCTGTGATATCACAGTGACTGTGACACAGACCATCCCTCAAATTTCTGTGTAGTCTGCCATTTACAGTCAATGGAAGAGTTATGTGAGGAGTTTAATATTATTAAGGAAAGGCACTGGGTGACCATCAAGTTTAAATTGCATCTTTTCAGAAAATATTCCTGGACTGCGTCAAAAAGAGTGTTGCTAGGAGGTCAAAAAGAGGTGATTATTACCTTCTGGCCTCCTGGCCACCTGGAATATCGCACACAGTTCTGGTGTCCTCAACATAAGAAGAACATTGAACTGTTGGAGCAAGTCCAGAGAAGGACACAAAGTTGCTAAGAAGACTAGAGCACCTCTCCTATGAGGACAGGCTGAGGAAGTTGGGGCTGTTCAGCCTGGAGAAGGGAAGACTACATGGAGACATCAGAGCAACTTTCCAATATCTGAAGGGCCTACAAGGAGCCGGAGAGGGACTCTGTGTTAGAAACTGCAGTGATAGGACAAGGGGTAATGGGCTCAAACTGAAGGAGGAAAAGTCTAGGTTGGATATGAGAAAAATGTTTTTCCTTTGAGGATGATGAAACACTGGCACAGGTTGCCCAGGGACATGGTGGCTGCCCCGACCCTGGCGGTGTTCAAGGCCAGGCTGGATGAGGCCTTGATCAGCTTGATCTAGTGAGGAGGTGTCCCTGCCCATGGTAGGGGTTTGGGACTAGATGATCTGTAAGGTCCATTCCCTCCCTTAAATTCCATGATTCTATTAATATTCTAGTTGCTAGTAAAAAAAAAAATGGTTGGGAGATGGCTGGACAATCCATTTAAATTTCTTCCCTGTAAGAGAATTCTGCAGGACCGAGCTAGAGGGAAATGTGCATAAATGAATTACAGCATTTTGCGCTCAAGGGGTGAACCTTAGATTTTTCTGCATCCAGCTGGAGACACCTTGATCATTATAATCAGCATGCTCCATTTGCTGCATTAAAAACAAGATAAATATTTAATCACAGTGCAATTGTGTCTGGATCAGTGCCATTAGTTCATAATGAATATATATGTAGATAGAATCGAACACAGTACTAATTCACTTATGAGCCAGGCTGAACAGCTGTGGGGTTTTTTTGAAAGCTGGTATTTTGAGAATTTTTATGATGGTGTGTGTAACTTGCTAATTATTTTACTGCTTTCATGCATTGACTGGAATAACATATAGCAAACAGTTAATGTTATCAATATTCCACATCAACTGTGTTCCTACTCTCTTCAGGTTAAAGGGATCTAGTGAGGAGGTGTCCCTGCCCATGGCAGGGAGGGTTGGGACTAGATGATCTGTATGGTCCATTCCAACCCTTAAATTTGATGATGATTCTATGATGATGATGAAAATAACCAAATAAAAAGCCATAGGTCTAATACATATTTGTTGATACAAAGTGCATTTGTAGCCTAAAAGCAAAATAGAATTGCTCAAAAAGGATATTGTACAAAATATATTGATCTGTAGTAGCTATTGTGGTTTGATTTATTTCTTTTCCTCTTTGTTTTACAAATATTCCAGTATGCACAGCAAGCAAGAATTTCTTACTATACTTCAGAATACTTGAAGGATGAGGTAATTCATCAAGTTCAACAACCACCGGTTTTAGTCAAACTGAGAGACTCCTTTGTTTTCTTAGAGCATATCATGAAGCATCAGTTTAACTCGAGTTGGGCCCTGAAATGTTTAGATGTTTGTGTACATTTTGAACCCAGAATGACTTTTAAGTGCAAACAAAGAATGGGTGTATGAGTTATAAAAAGCAAATAGTGGTCTGTTGAATACTGTGTGCAGTTCTGGGCCCCTCGGTTCAGGTGGGGTGTTGAAGTGCTGGAGTGGGTCCAGAGAAGAGCAATGAGGCTGGTGAAGGGACTCAAGCACAAGTCCAATGAGGAGAACTGAGGGAGCTGGAGTTGTTCAGCCTGGAGAAGAGGAGGCTCAGGGGAGACCTTATCACCCTCTACAACTCCCTGACAGGAGGTTGGAGTCAGGTGGGGGTTGGTCTCTTCTCCCAGGCAACCAGCAGGAGGACAAGAGGGCACAGACTCAAGCTCTGCCAAGAGAGGTTTAGGTTGGATATTGGGAAGAGATTTGTTACAGAGTGAGTAATCAGGCATTGGAATGGGCTGCCCAGGGAGGTGGTGGATTTACCCTCCCTGGAGGTTTTTTAGATGAGACTGGATGTGGCACTTAATGCCATGGTCTAGTATTACAGTTGGGTTGTACTTGATGGTCTTTGAGGTCTTTTCCAACCCAGTTGATTCTATGATTCTATGATTTTATGACTTTTAAGTGAAAAGGAAAAAAGAATGCATGAGTAATAAAGAACAAATAGTGGACTACAACATATTTATTAATTACTGCAGATGTTTCATATGTAAGTGGCAGAATGGGCATGTTCTCTAGAAGACATTTTCTGCCTTCTGGCAGAAGGTCAAAATAGCACATCTGCTGGGAACATGCTCTTCATAGTTCCTCAGAATTGTGCACTGCAAAGCAGGCAGCTGAGTTGTAGCTGCGGTGAACAAACACGACGTTCTTTCAACCCAGGTACATCAAGAGGGTGCTTGGGAAAGGGTTGTTTTCTTCTAAATACAGGTGACATCGGAAAAATACTGGAACAGAAGCTTAGTCTTAACCACAGAGGTGGTGCAGAGGCTTAAAGTACATGTATGAGTGAGACTTGACTCCTACACTGAATCACTGGAATGGATATGTCTCATTGTGTGCTTGAACCTGTAGGTAGGATTAGACATAAGTATGTATTTTGGTATGATTTAATGATCCCCAGAACTCAGCAGATTCAGGATCATTTATGTCACATTGTTAGAATTATCTCTGAAGCATCATGTCTCCCAAACAGGCACACAGCTGGGGGCATTCCAAACTAGCTTCTGTGTCAGGTAAAGCCTTCACAATAATATTAAATTAATAGGCAAACTAGTAAATGTGAGGAAGATCAGAGGCCCTTGAAAGCTTTTGTTATATTCCTGCCCTTTTTGTGCAATAAAGCAGCTTTCTGTCAGAACCTGTAGGGATATTC
>NW_008658665.1:6324-7798 GCF_000695815.1 Acanthisitta chloris
ACAGTCTCTTTTGAATTGGATTATGTGATATTTTGGATTTGTGTCTGCTGAAGTGTGAAATCTATAATCTCACATTTGAAGAAGCAGACCTATAAAAATTCATTTTGAATTTTTAAAAGGTTGATGAGGAGAGAACAAGGCCCATGTAGTTCTGACAAAAAGTTGGTCTCTGTACTTACATAGGTGGTATGAGTTTTACTGTGTGAAGAAAACATACATGTTAGTTAAGAAATTATGTCAGACATAAAGACTAAGAGATTAAGCTCATCTCAAATACTCATGTAGAGCCAACAGGGACTTAAAATGTATTGCTGCAAAGGCAACCACCTGGAGTATTTTTCTTTAAAACATAAAGTATAATAATCTGATACCTTTTATTAGTTTGATGTGAACTCCCAACTTTTTTTTTGTTCGGCTTTGTAGCTTTTCTATCATCAGAGTAACATTGCCTATTGCTCCTACTTCAGTAATATTCCACTAAATGAATGAAGCAATTAGCTTTGTAGTTAACAGTATCTTCATCTTGATGTATATCAAGGTCAATATCTAATTTAGTATTTCTCATTAAAGTTGCATTATTTATACATGACGAGAAAATATATAGATAGGTACCATCAAAAATGTTAGCATTGCTATTTCATTTTTAATTTTACTTTGAGAAAATGAGATGATTTTGCACATGTCACTCCATTGGAGTAAATATTTATTTTGTTTTTCCTCTTTACATTTTTCGTATTCCTCATTTTAACCTGACTTACTAAGAAATTATGGGCTTTGATTTTGGATGACCTTCCTGGTTGAGGGCACTTCTGAGTATGGGGAATCAGACTGTGAGGAAGATGTGGCTGAGGTAGATTTGTTGTTTAGCAACATCCCGTCTAACTGCCTGGTATTTCTGAATGCCTTTCCCATCAAAAAAGGAACATATTTTATACTGGGTAAAAAAAAAAAAAGCTTATGCTGTTTGTTAGAGGCATGAGACATATGTTATTTTGCAGATAACTACCACTGTACTGTCTTCATAGAATCACAGAACTATAGAATTTAAGGGTTAGAATGGACCTTATAGGTCATCTTGTCCCAAGCCCCTCTGCCCTGGGCAGGGGAACCTCCTCACTAGATCAAGTTTCTCAAAGGCTCATCCAGCCTGGCCTTGAACACTGCCAGAGTCGGGGCAGCCGCCAAGTCCCTGGGCAACCTATGCCAGTGATCATCATCCTCACAGGGAAAAACGTTTCTCACATCCAACCTAGACTTTCCCTCCTTCAGTTTGAACCCATTAGCCCTTGTCCTATCACTGCAGTTTCTAACACAGAGTCCCTCTCTGGCTCCCTTGTAGGCCCTTCAGATATTGAAATATTGCTCTGAGGTCTCCACACAGCCTTCTCTTCTCCAGGCTGAACAGCCCCAACTCCCTCAGCCTGTCTTCACAGGGGAGATGTTCTGCGGACTTGCTGCAACAGTTCCATGTCCT
>NW_008658666.1:0-1447 GCF_000695815.1 Acanthisitta chloris
CCACAACTCTCTGTGTGTGACCATCCACCCAGTTCTTTGTCCACAGAGTGCTCCATCCATCAAACACATGTCTCCCTAATTTAGAGACAAGGATGTCATGCGGGACAGTGTCTAATGCCTTGCATATGTCCAGGGAGATAATAACAGTTGCTCTGCCCCTGCCCACCAATGCTGTGGCCCCATCATAGAAGGCCACCAGATTTGTCAGGCAGATTTGCTGTGTTGGCTGTTACAAATCACCTCTTTGCTTTCCATGTTCCCTAAGCATAGTTTCCAGAAGAATCTGCTCCATGATCTTGCCTGGCACAGAGGTGAGACAGACTGGTCTGTAGTTCCCTGGTTCTTTTGCTTTCCTTTCCCCTTAAATGGAAAAAGGGAAATATAACCCCCAGTCATCAGGGACTTCACGTGACTGTCACGATTTCTCAAAAATTATAGATAGTGGCTTAGCAACTACTTCTGCCAATTCCCTCAGGACTCGAGGATGAATCTCATCAGGTCTCATGGACTTATGCACATTCAGGTTCCTGAGATGGTCTCGAAACTTGATACTCTCCTACAGGGAGCTCAGAGGCTTCATTCTCCTGGACTCTACATTTGCCTCTCCATTTGGGTATGGAGTGGAAGACTGAGGAAAAGAAGTCATTGAGAACCTCAGCCTTTTCTATGTCCAGGGTAGGCAGGTCTCCTGTTTCCTTCCAAAGAGGGCCCACATTGTGCCTAGTCTTTCTTTTGCATGCAGTGTATCTATAGAAGCCCTTCCTGTTATCCTTAATGCTCCTGGCTAGACTCAATTCCAACTGGGCCTTGGCTTCCCTAACCATTTCCCTAGCTTCCCATACAATTTCCCTGTATTTCTCCCAGGCTATTTGTCCTTCCTTCTACCTCATGAAGGCCTATTTTTTACCTCTGAGTTTTCTCAGCAGCTTCTCATCCATACATGGAGGCCTCCTGGCATTGTTGCCTGATTTCCTCTTTGTCAGGATGCATTGCTCCTGAACTTGGAGGAGTTGATCCTTGAATATGAGCCAGCAGTCTTGGGCCCCTCTGCCTTCCAGGACTTCATCTCATGGGACTCTACTAAGAAGGTCCTTGAAGAGGTCGAACTCTGCTGTCCTGAAGTCCAGGGCAGTGAGCTTGCTATGTGCCTTCCTCACTGCCCTGAGGATCTTGAACTCCACCATCTCATGGTCACTGCAGCCAAGGCTGCCTTGTAGCACTACATTCCCCACCAGCTACTCCCTGTTGGTGAGCATGGCACCCCTTCTTGTGGGTTCCTCAATTATCTGTGTAAGCAAGTTGTCATTCACACATTCTAGGAACCTCCAGGATTACCTGTGTACTGCCATGTTGCTCTTCCAACAGATATTGGGGTGGCTGAAATCCCCCATGTGGACCAAGGCTTGCAAGCTTGAGGCTATTCTGTCTGTAGAGGGCTTCATCCACA
>NW_008658667.1:0-275 GCF_000695815.1 Acanthisitta chloris
CTGCAGGGCGGGCGAGCAGTGCGATCCGCGGGGGGACACCGGGACGTGAGGGCTTCGGAGCTTTTAACCGCAGGACTAACGAGAGGTGCAGTGTGTCCTGAGCCGCGTGACACAGCGGGGACACGGCGCGTTGGAGGGGAGGACTTGCAGCATTTCCTGTAGTCCATTGGTAACCCTTTGGCAGCGTTTTGAAAACACACTTTCTTAATCGTGGAATCATAGAACTTTAGGGGTTGCAATGGGCCTTATAGATCGTCTAATCCCCAACCCCCGAC